>NW_010513449.1:0-21922 GCF_000687285.1 Phaethon lepturus
GGCAGGGCTGCACTTGCTACCTTACGAGATGAGGGAGGTGGGGAGGGATGGAAAGTGGCTCCTGCAGCCCAATTGCATGTTCCAGGAAATGTGCGTAGGATGGGGCCTAATCAGATCATGGGGCTGGGCTGTTTGCAGGCTTCCTGCGTGAGTCTGAAGGGAAGAAGGAAATTCTTCGCATTAAACCAAGCTGGAAATCAGGAACCGTGTGCTTCCTGTATATGCATTTTTTTTCTGCAAATAGCCCGTGCTGCTGCTTGTGTCGATGGTGCTCCCCAAAGACCTCTGCCTGCTTGCGGTAGGGGCTGAGGGCCATGCTTGGAAGAGACGTACGCTTCAGCATCTCCTGGGCTTTCTGAGCCGCTGCTCTCCTGCAGCAGATGTCGCGGCTGTCACAGGTGTCCCAGGCAGGTCCCACGTGCAAAGGATGTTGCTGTGCTCCAGCTGCAGCAAAAGCATCTGCCAGGTGGCCTGGGAGCGTGTGACTGTGGGTATCAGGCTTTTGGGCCTCGGGAGGACCGGGGGGCTCTACCTTGCAGCCCCCCTTGGCTCCATGTTGGAGGAGATTTGCTGCGTCAAGTCCCAGACATTTCCACGCGGACGAGAGAAGCAGATGAGCCTCATCCTCTACTGCATCTTCTTTGATGCCGAGACGGGGCTGCTGTGCAGGTTTCCAGCGCCTTTGGCAGGAGCCCCCACTGCCGTGCTGCGGTGGGCTGAGTTCTCGGTTTCCCTCCTAGGTCCAGGCAATCGCAAGCTTCATGCCTTGGCGTCACCTTTCGTGTTATCTGGGGGAGAAGATACCTGTGCCGTTGATGCACAAGGACCTTTCGGGCAATCCCATCCTTTCTCCTATCCAGCTGAGTAAGAACCTGCCCATTGACCCTGGGATAATAAGGTTTGGAAATCCCTCCCATTCCCAATGTACAATCGTTGGATTTATCTGAACGGTGCCATGGCTCTGTCTAGCTGTATGGTAATCTCCTGTGGGCTTTACAAAAGAGATTTTTTCACTTAAATACATTTCAGGCTTGCAGTAGCCCACACCAGAAGAGCGAGACAGGAGGGAGCTTCTCCTTGTGAGCCGGTTCTAAACAAGGAGTCTGCCTCCCAGGGCTGGGGTGGAGGAGAGCTGTGCAGAACCAGCTGCCTGGAGTGGGCAGGAGGAGAGAGGCTGTGCCCGTCTGTTGGGGGAGTCTGCTGGGCCAGAGAGCCCTTCCCTGGACCCAGCCGCACTCCCCTGTCCGGCGGGGCCGCAGCTTGCTTCTGCGCTGGGCAGCTTCCTGGCTCGGCCCCTGTGCTGCCGGGACTGAGAATAAGGCTGCGAACCGCAGTTCGCAGCTGCGGCCCCTCAGTGAAGGCGGCTGCCCCCCTCCCAGTGAGAGGTTCTGTAAGTTCCCGCTTTGGTCAGGCTGAAGGGACCGGTTCGCTTTCAAGGGAACGGTCTCTCCTCGGTCCCAGCAGTTTCAACCCAAGGGGGAGCGGAGCTGATCGAGGGCAGCCTGCGCCGCACCGCGGAGGAGACGGTTCCCTTCCCTCCCGTGCCCCGCGCTCCCTGCAGGGTGGCACAGCCATGCCAGCCAGGGTCTTTTGTCTCACTTCCCACCCCGCTTTGAAAATCCCATTTCCTTCTTCCTCTCCTTCGGGGTGCAGCTCGCCTCTGTCAGAGCCGGAGCTAGGAAGGGCAGCAGGGTTGAGCCGCTTGGGCTCTCTGGCTCGACACTGAGATGGTTTGAGGAGATGGGTGCTGTGGGTGCCGATAGGGTGCAAAAAGGCGGTGGTTGGGTTGACAAAACAATGGTAAAAGACCTGCCTTAAAAAATATGAATGGGACATAGGCAAGAGATTGGAACATGCAACTTCCCCCCCTTGCCCCAACGAGCTTTTGAAGTATTTTTAAAAAATGAGTGATTCCAGTTGGAGAAACTGAGGGAAGACGTGCTCAGAGCGACAGGGGAGTAAACGATTAGCAGTATCACCAGCCGTTGTGCTGGGGCTCTGCTAGATGCTACCTCCAGGGTAACCGTGAGGCTACCCACAGGCCAGGACTTCGTTAGCTCCTCCGGCCATGGTTTGCTGCGGCTTGCCGTTCGCCTCCGCAGCCCGTCACGCTGGGCACATGTGACAGAGGGAGAGGGCCAGCTTGAACGGTCTCGGGACCTGCGGTAACGGTGAATGCTTGACATGGGCAGAGGAGAGCCCATCCTTGGGACGTGTTGTTTGGCCTTGGGGATTTCAAGAGGGCGGGAAGGTGACAAAGATTTAATTTCAAAACAACAAACGATCCCCCTTCACACCCTTAAGCAGCATCCGTACCATGTAAGGTAGTTGCCAGGGCTATATTTGTCCTTGGTTTGTTTTTTTGGGGTAGGTTGGTTTGTTTGTTTGTTTGTTTCCCCCTTCCTTCCACCCTCCTGAAATATTTTCATCAGTCTCCTCTCTAAGAAGTGTAACAAGCCCTGCCACTGATTAAATTCTAAATATAGCTGTGGTATTTTTTTTTCTCTCCAATTCTTCATGATGTATCTAGGCAAAAAATAGCCTTGGCGACTCTTCAAAGGGGATATGGGCCTGCTATGGGCTATATTTTTGTCTTGTCACCCTGCCCGGGTCCGAAATAAACCTCCTCATTTTTAATTAGCTCGTCGGGTTATATAATCCTGAAGGCTGAGGATTTCTGGGCTCAGCAAGGATGCACATGATGCTGTGGGCTCAGGCACATCGTGGCAGGCAGAGGTGGCATGTCAGGGTAGGGGCGATACAGGAGGAATCTCCTTTCCTCTGCTGGCCCTGGAGCCAAGCTGGAGGGAGCGTGGGGAAGCCAAGACGATGTAGTATAAGGCCACTGGTCTGGTCCATCTCATCCTAGACTCTGCTCTTGCCCTTCTTCTTTATTGCCTTATTTATTAATTTATTTCATTGCGGTACTTGGAGAGGAACCTGCAGGCTCTTGGGCTCCTCGTCTGTCTGTGTTGCCTTGGGGGCCAGTTTTGGTTTTCCTCTGCCCCTGGGAGAACGGGTCAGGGTTTTTCTGCCCTTGGCATCATGCTGACAACAAGCTGTTTTACTCCTGGCTGAGTGGATCTCACTCAGGTCTGAATGCTTAAGCATTATCCTACTCCCACCACCCAACATGAAAGGTGGGAGCCAAATGATTCCCTCTGATGCTGTCAGGTGCTGGTTTGTGCAGCACCTCTCGTCCTGCCGCCGCTGCTTTACTTGCTCTCAAAACGTTTCTCTGGAGCGCCTGCCTGAGGACTGCTGCTGTAGAAAGTGGCCATCCTTGTGGTCTGCACGCGGGAGCCCGACTGACTCCGCAGGTTCTCATACTCACGACGACCCTGGCCATCCAGTGTGGGGGTGATGCCCTCACACGAGCGTTCAGCAGCCTTCTGCTCTTTCAGAGTGTTTCCCTGCACTTACCAAAGTGGTTCTCAAGCTTCTCTTCAAGCTCTCCGGACGGTTAGCCCAGTAGATGAGCAGGCCATGCGAGGGAGCGGCGCGTGTTTGCTCTACACAGCTTTAAAGACTTTCTAACCACCAGATGGAGCAAAGGAACTTAAAACAACCATGGCTGACACTGGCCAGGGGCTGCCGTTGGGCACTGAGGTGCGACCAGTGCCCCGTGGGCTGCTGTACCTGCGCCTTGCCAAGCTTGGTGTTGACTTCCTTCTCAAGCCTCTCCCTAGAAGGCAGAGCTCAGGGCTGTCCTGGGCGCTGCCTCGGCGAGACGGCAGGTGAGCGCAGCTGCACGTGCATTGCAAGCCTGCTCCTTGCCCTTCGTCGTAACCCGCGGTACAGGCTGCGCTTCCCACGCCCTGGCCTGTCTTTAGTCGGGGCTTATTGCAGCCTGCGCGAGGGAGGGATGTGCTGCGGTAGCAATGCCCGTCTGCTCTCCGAGTTGAACCAACCCACCGCCTGCTGCCGTCTGTGTCTCAGACCAGAGTTTCAGTCCTGCTCTGGGGAGTGCTGGGGAGCAAGGGAATCAGTGCTTGTTGTTGCTGTAGCTCTAAAGCAGTGGAAATTTTCAGTGTTGTCATCTCGATGGTCAAAGCTAAGAGGAACTGGTGTACTTCAAAAAGTGCAGTTTAGTGAGGAAGGCATGGTTTTGAAGCGTCTGACAAGGTTGAAAGTGGCTGGTTTTGGAGTCCCTCCTGACCTGTGGAAGAAGAGGGATGCAATGCATCTCTGGGATTTGACCTCTCCGAACCTTAAACCTCCAGTTTGGTGTTTAGCAGAGCTGAGCTTAAGCCACAGAATTAAGGGTCTTCAGACTAGTGTAAGCAAAAATGGACTGGAATTTCCCATGGCTGTTTTTCAGATTTGTGCCTCAAAGCAGCCAGCTGGTGACCTTGGGACAAGTAGTAGTGCAGGCTGTTTGCATATGGTCCCTCCCATGTGATGAGCCGTCCTACAAACTGTCAGCTCGCGCAGCAGGCGCTGTGACATCAGCCAGGGCAGCCTTCCCACCTCTTGTCACTCGTACTCCAGCGACTCTGTCTAGTGTAAAGGCAGACAGCCATTTCTTCTCTCCTCTTCAGCTTGTACAGGTATTTATCCCAGAAGAAGTTTCTTGCCTCAGTTGTGGCAGGTTTACTTAGCTCGTGGCAGAGGGCTCTGGCACGCGTGTTGGGGGAGGAGGGAACACTGAACAGGTTTCTGCATGAAGGGATGGCCAAAAAGCAGTAGAAGGTGCGATGCTGTCAGGTAGCGACTACATGGGAAAGCTGAGATGTAGTTTGAACTCTGAAGAACCCTTACTCCAACAGTGAAGCTTGTTAACGAAGTGTAGAGGAAAGAGCTTGAGGAAAACAGCGTGGGATCTCATGCAAGCACCTGGCCCTAGCTCTAGCCATCTGGTTTCAAACGATAAATGTCCTGGGGGTTATATTTAAGCACAGCATCTTGAAGGCCCAGTTAGAGATTTTTTTGTCTCCAGTGCTGAGCAGACTTTATTTAGACTCCAGTGCTGAGCAGAGAAGCTCGCTTCCCGTGCGCTTGGCAGGCGGGCTCGCTCAGCCCCGGAGCGGCGCGGGGCCATACGAAGCTGCGGCGAGCAGGGGCTGCCTGGCAGTTCGCGGCAATAGCTCACAGCAGGCGTGGAAGATGCGTGTCTTAGACACAAACGCTTTGCTATTGTGTACACCATTCATAAAGGAAGGGAATAAAAGTCTGGTCTCTGTATACGAGACTGACGTGGTTTGGACATCGCTGAATTCACGAGACACACGTTTCAGTCCCATGTTAGTCCGCGCCTAGTGCTGAGCCCCAAGGCCATAATGACAGAAGAGCTCTGTGGGCGGTATATCTGAACGCAGCAGGACGTACGTGTTGTGGAAGGGGAAGACAGTTCCACGGAGGGCCAGCACAGTGTAACCTAATTTTTTCCCCCCTTTTTGCTGTATCATTGCAGTTGTTATCTCTGAGATCTCTGATGTCTGACCACGGGCGGGTAGTGCTGTCTGCCTACATGAGCAGGGGAAAAGTGTATGAGTGTTAAGTAGGAAACGTGTATATTTTAAAGCCCAGGTTTGCACGGAAGTGCTGGCAGTAAACAAAGGAAAGTCCTATTCTAGTTGTGAAATCGCTGATGCCCTTGACTGTTAAACACCTGTTCAGCTGTTCCTTGGCAGAACACGGCTTGTTTTCCAGCATTGCTTTCAGCCTTAGAATGATGACAGCGAGAGAGATGGGATGCATTTTTATTATTTGGGTATTTTGTTGAGTGTCTTCAGAAGAGGTGGCCTGTTGGCCGTTATGTTAATCTCGGTAGAAAATCTGTCTTCAGCTTGTATTCTAGGGATAAAAAGAGAGCTCAAGTGCCAGTTCTAGGCAATGCCCTTCCCAGAGACAGAAAAGAAGTTTTTTGAGGCTTCGTTGCTGTGTAGAGTCCTTCTTTTCCTGCTAGTGCAGTACTGGTTTCCATGAGAAGAGATGCAGAAATATCCCTGAAAGAGAGGCCACTGAGCCCTCCTGGATCTACAAGTACTGTGCAGGGTTGGCCACGAGCCATGGTTTAGGATTGCTTTTCCAGGACTTGCATATTACTAAAAGCAACATCGCTGGCCTTAGAGAGTGACCTGAAGAACTGGTGGAAGGATGAAAAAGCAATGCCAGGAGCTCAGAGCCAGCAGAGCCATGCTAAGCCTCTCTGGTACTTCAGGGCCATCGAGGGTCCGTGGGAGCTTAAAAGCCTTCACCAGTGTATGAACCGAGGGCAGGCAGTTTGCACGGGAGCAGCTGTGCCCCGGTCAGCCCGTGCCGGCGGAGCGACGATGCGCGATGAGACGGCGTGCGGATTTCGAGAGCGGTCAGCAGCGCGCGCGGGGTGGCGGCTCTGGCTGCGCAGGGGTCCCTTGTGTGATTTAGCTGATCCTGCTGTGACCAAGGCAGAACCGCGCGTGCCCATGCTCGGTGCAGATGGAGCGTCCGTCCAGGGAAAAGCAAGGAATTGCCCTTGTGCAAAATCAGCCCTGTGGGCTGTCCCTTAACGCTGAAAACTGTTTGGGTTTGTCTGCGGGCAAGGGAGGAAGCTGGGAAGTCGTCAGCCTGGCTGTTGCCGGTCGTTCTGATGCACGTGCTCCTCACGGCCGAGTGAGCATCTCCAATGCTCTTCTGTAGCACTTGTCCTTCCAGACTTCAGCTGTGCAAGCTGGGATGTCGACGTACCTGCTGGAGACTGCTTTTGATATTTCTTACGCTCTGACATGTCTGCAGTGTGTGATGCCCGTGTTCGCTCCAAGGTGGAGCAGAAGTTGGTTGTTTCTGAATGCTGGAATCTCACGAAATCCACTGAAAACTGGCAGGATCATTGCTCGTTTGGGGTGCCGTTTGGTGGCTGCTGTACGGGCTGGCATATGTTCGGGGTGGTGGCATTGTCAATGGATGCTACCATGCTGGCATGAGAAAGCAAGGCTGACAGGTTCTGGCTGAAGACACGTCTTACGGCAGTTAACCTAGAAACCACTGAAGCTCTGCCGCTGGTCTGGACACCTCCATTTTGTCCATCGCAGCAGCTGCAGCAGGAACAGCAGAGCGTGCGGAGGAGGTACTGAACTGAGCTGAGTGAGGGAATATGGAGGGCTACTGTTGCCCTGGCACTGACCCCTTGCATGTCCTGGGGCAAAACGTTCCGTTCTTAGGACCTTGCTGCCCCAACTGCAGTGTTCTGAGGCCCCGTGGGAAGCGTTCTTCTGAGGGCTGTTCCCACCAGATCTTCTCCGTTAGCAGGAATTACGCTCCTGGGTTGCTCAGAGCCTCCCTGTGGGGTTGTCAGCTTTTTCTACTGACTTGGAAGGCAGCATCCTTCTTGAGCGTAAGAGCTGCTCTTGCTCCTTTAGCAGGATGAGGAGCCCAGCTCTTGCTCTGCGAGCCACTTGGGTGGCGACAAGCCATAAAAGCAGAGCAGGCTCTGCGCTGTTCACCTCCGGCTCCCCATCTCCAGGACCAGCCGGGCCCTGCGGGGGCACTCCCCAGTCCTGCCCAGCGTTTCCGAGTCCGCTGCAGCGAGACTGGGCTTCCAGAGCGCTCGGCTTTCCTCTGCGGTCGAGCCCGTTGCTGATCTCTAATCTCCTCTGTGCCTCAGCTGCTCTGTTGGCACATTAAAGGCTAGCCGCAAAGCAACCATAATTGTGCTAAGTGTCTGTGGGATAATGGACTAAATACTCGGGATTGCAGAGGCAGCCGCATTCCCGGCTATTTAATACCTTGATTGATGTATATTTAGTTGTTTGCCAGCCCGCAGGAGGACAGCCTTCTGAGCTCTTGTTTCTCCTGCTCTATGAAGCTGGTGATGCAAGGATGTTAAAGAACTAGGCTGGAGTGAGCTATTTGGCCAGCCCTGTGGTTGGCACGGCTGTAATGATCCCAGGTTTGCTAGGACTGGGTGTTGTGGTCTTCTTCCTTAGCTTGCCACAGAGAGGGAGATCGGTGGTGGTTTTAGGCTCTGTTTGGAAGAGTGAAGTTCTCCTCTGTCACCGCAGCCTTTGGCTTTTGCAGGACTGAGAACATAAGTTCTTTGTGCCCAGGGGTGGCCTGAGGAAAGGTCTGTGTGCCTGAAAGCTTGTCGGCATTTTCCAGTGATATAATCTGATCTAATAAAAGATGTGATGTCTCCCTGTAAGCCTTGCTGTCTCTCCACGTTGAATCCTGGACCTGGCCATGTTGAGATGCTTGGGCCATCTAACTTTAAGCACCTGTGTGGAGTGGCTGAGATGAGTGTCCCTGTCTAGTCAGGGGAGAAAACAGTTCTGTTCTGCGTCACCCGCAGGACGTGACTATTTCTCTCCGTGCCTGAATAAGGAGACCGGACTCTAACTTGGGTGCCTTACAGCTGTGTGGTCTACCTGCTCCTGTCAACTGTCCAGAAGAAGCTGGCTCAGAAGGGCTGTGTGGAAACGCTGTTCGGATACAGGAGCTGCATGGAACATAACTGCCCATCAGCCACTCTTTTTTTTTTTTTTCTTTCTCTTTCTTTAGCTTTGGCTGCCCATAAACTGACAGACAGATGTCGTCACGTACCATGTGCGCGTGGTGGTTACCCTCCCCAGTCCCCTCCTAAACATTAAATTCACAGCTGCCGGCTTTGTACCGGTAAGAGAACGAGATGACTTCCTTTTCTTCTCTCCACCCCCACTCCCTTCCAGAATAAGCTGGTCTGTTTTGTGGTAAATAACTAGCTGTCACTTCTTCGCTTGAAACTTTGCAGGCTCCACCACCTTGGCCAACCCTCCTGAAGGATGCTGGAGGCTGGAACGTTCCTATCGGGCAGCAAACTGCCTTCCGCATCCTAGAGCAAGCTCTCCCCTCCTTCCGTATCCTACGAATCTTACTGCCTTTTGAGCTGTCCTGTGGTTTCTGTGGACTAACGAATCTCTCTGCATACTCTGCCGGGTCAGGAGCCTTGACCAGTTATGGTGAGGTAGGATATCTGTTCTGTGTACGTCTAGCTTCTATTTTTAACAAAGCTGATATTTCTGAGTGGGAGCAAAGCGAAGCGGAGAGGCACGGAGATCATCTCTGTAGTTGATGGCACAGAAAGGTTCCACTTGTGCTATAGGAGGATGTGAGCTAATCACAGTCAGAGAGCACCTACGAAGCTGTGGGCGCTCTTAGGGTGGGAATGGTGATTAACAAGTGCTTGTTAGCCACAGACTAGCAAATTCGCTGCAGCAGTGCAAGATTCTCCAGTGGAAACTACCCTTCAGATGCTCTGCAGCACATGGGTGATGGTAACTTGCTCCTTCTGCTGGCTTCAGCACTGGGAAACGGTGTGTTGGCAGGTTAATTTATATGACTCCTGTGATTATTGTTAATATGATTACTGAAGAGGCTTTTGGTGCTGACTGCAGCCTGGGAGAGGTTATCCCTGCCGTGAGCAGTATGTTATTTTGTGTTGTTATTAGATTTTTATCTTGGATTACCTTGTTAGCAATGCTGTGTTAATAGTCACTCGCGTATCTCTTCATTTGCCGCGCCGCGTCTCTCGCTGAGCACGCTTTCAGGCGCTGGTAACCAGCTTGCCCGTGTTGGAGCGTTGTAATTTCAAGGCGCTGGGCACCTCTAGCTGAATTCTGTAGGTACTTAGAAACTGCGGGAAGTGACAACATTTAGTCAGAAGGGCAGTTTGTGAAGTAGCGAAGGTTAGACGGGGCACGAACTGCAAAAGCAGCTGTGTGTGAACGGGTCCGCTGGAGCCACAGCGGGCGAGCGCGTGTGCGAAGAGCGCAACGCTGCCTGCCGGGAACGCTGGGAACGGATCCAGGGCAGGAACTGGGCTGTGTCTGAAGCCGTGTTTGAGGTTGTTAAATGCAATGGGATCGTTGTGCGAGTGGTCGTGGCTCTTTGCCACGGAGTGTAATGTGGAGCATGCCTTGAGTTTTCCTTCCTACTTTCCTTCCTTCCCGCTTTCCATGGGCGTGCCGAGGGCGTGGGCTGCTCCGCAGCACTCTGCAGGGATTCAGACGGTGCAGGTTGCTACAGCCTGCTGGTAGCTTACATTCCCTCGTATCTCAAGAGCATCCCAAGGCTTTTGCACTAACCTCATGTCGATGCTGTTCTCTCACGTGTCGCAGAAGTGACTGGTTTCTCAGTTTCTGGTCTCTTTTTTTGGGTCTGTTCTGCTTCATTGGATCATAGCAAAGCAGCTAAACAACTACTTTTCTACTCCAGGAGGAAGCCTGTCAGTCAGACAACAGCTGGGCTAGTTTCGGTGCTGGCTGGTGATACGTATTTTTAATGCCCCAACTGTCTGGCAGGTGGGCCTGCAATTTAATTTTAACTTACTTTATGAGAACAAAAACATTTGTAATATACAGGCCAGAAAACTTCCATGAATGGAGTGAGTTCAAAAGAGATTTCTCCTACTACTAGACCTTTTGAGAGTAGTAGGTAAGGCCTTCTCTGGCTGAGGTTGAAGTGTAGCTCAGTGGTTATGGTGGTCCTAACGGTGGAACACCCCTTGAGTAGAAAAAACTGATTCACATACAAGTTTGATCAGAGAATTAATTCAGAAAAGTTGAAAACTGCAGCTGAAAATAATAACCTTGCAAACCTTTGGGGCTGATGCATTCAAAACAGCTTGAGGGACTTGGCTACACCTTTTTTAATTAAGAGAACATGGGTGTAAATCCTCTGGGCAACTTGGAGGAGCCCCAGCTGCCAGTTTCCTGCTGGTGAATATAACTGGGTGTTGAAATGCTTGTTGGCTTGATAAAACTAGGTCTGCCTCTCCCATTCTGTGGAAACTGAGAATTGTCAGGCAAAATTTGCGTCTTTTTCCCAGCAGTTCCAGTCTTGCGCTGTGCTCCCGTCCTCTGCCTCAGTGTAGCACGTGCTAAATCCACGGGCTAAGTTAGCGGCTGCCTTCTCGCCCGCCGCCGTGCGAGCTGCGGTCTGGCTGTGCGTGCTGGAGGGGGGTCCCACGTCCAGCGGGCTGCTTTACAGACCACCGGGCAGGGCAAGGACCGCGGGAGCACGGGCAGGGGCGTGCCGGGAAGTGGAGCACAGCTGAGGAACCAGCGTGCTGAGTGTTAACGTTATTTCTGGAGGGAGTGACTATTTGGAATCTGAATGGGGACATTAGCAGGGTGTGTAACCTGTAAGGGATTTTTACCCTTGCTTTGAAAACAAACCCAAACGGCCTCAGTGAGAGCCTCTGCCCTTGGGGTATTAGGCCCTAAACTCACAGTAAGATGGGTGGGGATTGTACCTGTACCAGCTGGGAATAGGTTTTGCTCCCGAAAGCACCCCTGGGACATGGATTGCTCCTCGATCTGCGCAGGCAGCGTGGAGTTTGGGGTGGCTGTGGTAAGCCACTCGAGTAGCCTCACCAAGGCTAACGGTTCCTCGGCTGCTGCACCCTGCTGACCTCCTGCAACAGCCTTCTGCTGAGCTACAAGTGGCCTTAGTTCCCGGCTGGAGACGTCTGTAAAGGCATCTGAAGTCCTCTGCTGCCTGTGGGAATACACACCGTTTCCCAGGGCAGCAGCTGATGCCTCTTCCAGCCTCTTGTGGTCTTTTCTTCAAGTCCTGTTAGTTCTTCTCCGCAGATGACAGTGGTGCTACTCCACGGTCTTCCCTCCCCAGCTACCTCAGACCTGGATTTTACCAGCTGCAAATTTTAGTGACAGGCTGAGACACAAATCCTTTGCTGGTATGAATGAGTCAAAGGGGAAGGTGGCAGGTCCTTTATCAAAGACCGTCCTCTGAGGAAAGGTGGACAAATGGCTTACCCTGCACTCTCTGCCCCAAGCCTTTACTACACTAGTCACAGAATTTGCATTAAAGTTTACATAACACTCCTCTGCCCAAATCCTGTGAGTATACCGTAACCGACACGCATTCTTGGTGGTAAAGAGGGGCTGTATTTGTGTGCGTAGTTCACTTCCTGAGCAGCCAAACCAGCTTTTGAGGTGGGCATGTGTTTAAATCAAATGTACAACGAGTGGAAATACTATGTCTAATTCCAGTGCTCAAGGACAGGAAACTTCATTGACAGATTTACACGTAGAAGTAAGTGTTAACATGCTGGGTTTACTGTATCCCAAGATGCTGAGATACTCTGCAGGGTTATGAATTTTGCATAGCCCTTTTGGGGAAGCGCAGGGGATACGGTTTAGTGCCATACTGCAATGTGGTGGTAGGGCAGTCCATTCTGACTTAACACCCTGAGGTAGAATAGGGGCTTGTTTTCTCCTGCTCTTTCTTTTGGGTCAGACCTCCGTGGGATACTCCCCATGCTGCTTTCCGATATCTGGCTTCAGGTGCAACTGGAGCGACTGTACTACTACGGCCAAGAGGAAAAGTTTATAAGATGCTACATCCTCCACCTCCAAAAACCAACAAGGGAAACTACTGAGATGCAGAAGTGAGGGCTGCAAACCCACATCTCGCCAGGCATGCTCAGACTTCACTTTCTGCAAAAAAAGCTACCTTGCAGTGTCGGTGGCTCATGCTAGGAGAGCTCTGCTATGTGCAGAGAAACTAAGCATAGGGGAAGCCTTTTCACAGTGGCTATTGCCTAGAACTGGCTGAGTCTACAGTAGTATCTTTGAGATTTGACAAGAGTTGGTCTGTAAATGGCCTGTTTTCTTCATCCGTTATGGCTTATGTGCCAGCGTTTCCACAGTCGTCTTTCTGATGTGACTCCGTCCTCAGAGTGCTCTGACATGGGTCTGTTGATAACACGTAAATTAGGTGAGGATGGGCCCTTGTGGGATAGACAATTGTGTGATGCTCTAAAGAAGGAACTCTTGCATCCAAGCAAGAGCATGTAGTATCTTATTTTGGAAGTGAAAATGTAAGTTTGCACTTGTGGTGGGAGGCCGAGCTCTCTAACAACTCTTCCTTCCTTCCTGCCTTCAGTTCTTATTTTGTGGCTAGAGAGGACCAGCTGGAGCCCAATGTTTGACAGTGTCCTCCCGTGGCTGTAGTTAGGCATGCTGCATATGGTCATCATGATGGCAATGTGGGTGCAAGAATACCCAAGCATAAAGGCAAACAGGCACGCTCGGTTTTGCATTGGTCCACTATCTGTCTCTACAACAGAGTGGAATGATCAGTTAGACTTTTCTCTGGATGGTAAATGTCCCCTGTACCATCACTGCGTCCTAATGCTCGCTCTACACCCTTTGGATACACTCTTCGGCTGCATGAGTTGGCCACAGAGAAACCCAGAGCCTCTGCTTCTGCGGCCAGCCGGGATGAAGGCACAGCGCGCTGGGTCTTAGGATGTTGCTGTAGGAAGTCTTTTTGGCAAGGGGACAGCTTGAGCAATATATGTGCTTGAGTTTTTTTACAAGCTGTTGCTCTAAGGACCAGAGTGGCTAGACCGAGCGTTTGCAAAACGTTGGACCATGAGTGATGGTAGACCTTCAGAATGACACGGGCATACTCCCTCTCATTTCTTGTACGTGTGCACAGCCCCTCGCCCACTGCAGCCTCCTGGGGGTCTGCAGGGGCTGGCCTCGGGGGGCAGCTGCTCACCGAGGTGAGGAGGAGACAGCGATACAGCAGGCAGGTGCCAGTCTCACATCCTCCGTGCGCACCCATGCGAGCGTGCAACGCAACCCAGCTCCGCTGCCTTACTGTTCGCTCTAGCCCTGCGGAGCACGCTGTCCTTTTTGTCTGCAGATGATGTATTTTTGTGTCTTGGATTTTAATTTTGGCCGTGGCTTCCTTTCCTTGTCACTGTAGGGCCTTTATCTGTGGAGTGCAAGACGTGCTGGTGAAAGAGGTTTTCTGTATCAGCAGCGAGGGGTGGGCTGCGAGGAAGTCCCTACGATAGACGGAGCCTTCTAACGCTCTGTGTGGGCAGCGTGGGACCAGGCTCTCTCAGCCACTTCAGCTTGGGTATGGCCTAGACTAGCCTTGAGTGCTGGAAGGGTCCGCAAGAGAAGGGGCTGTGAAATCAGCACCTCCCGTGAGCTGTCCTCCCTTTCAGACCTGCTGATCTTCCTCCATCTTTCCTGAAGCCGGGGTGAGCCGTGTTTCTAAAACTAGAGCTGAAAGATCCAGGTAGAAATGCCATTGAAACGTGACTAAAGGAGCCTCAGAAGTGGGGCAGCCTGTGTGCCAAAGGCCCTTGCTGAACTGTCGGCAGGAATCATCCCAGCTTTCCCGCAAGCAGCTGAACATAGATGCAGAGAAGATGTGCTGACGGGCTCTTGTGGCTGCAGTGTCCGTGTCCGTGGCTGTTGTGTGCTGGCTGGGACAAACAGCCTCTGCGCAGCTACAGGAGCCTGCAGGAGGGTCCTCAGCGGAGGTGCGTTGTGTCACAGCCTCCCACATGGCAAGTGCATGTTTGGGTCAAAAGGAAGAATATGAATGTGGCCATCTTTTACCTTTTTTTCTTTTTTTTTTAATCCCTCTCTTAGTAGCAAGGCTGTCATACTGGGTATATAGTGAGAAGGGTAAGAACATGATCTTTTGTCCGTAAAGTTCACCCAGGCTTCCTTAATACAGAGGGTGAAAATCATGTGTGGTGCGCTGTGAATAGAGGTGTTCTCCACAAAGGGAAGGTCTGCATTTGCAGTTTCTTTATACTCTTCTGGCTTTTCTTTTGGAAGTTGCTATTTTTGAGCTGATGACCTGATTAGTAGTCTTGGGTTCCCCCAGAGAGATCACAGGTGACCATGTGATTGCATTTTGACCCTTCACATCCTAGATCGTAGCCTTTTTAGAGAAGTGAACTTGTACTCCCAGACTTTTCTTTTCCCCCAGTGCTCGTGCTCTGGCCCGCACAGAGCAGAGCCGCTTTCAGAGAGCGGGCAGTCAGTGATGGAGACGGAGCCGAGGGAGCCATGGCAGAGCACAAAGGTCACTGCTAGACACCACCGGCAGCAGCCTGCAAGCTTTCAGTCCTTTTCAGGTTTTTTTGAACCACGTATTGTCCTTCCAGGCCGGTCAGCCTTAATGGAAATTAGGCGCAGCTTGGAGGCTGCATTTAATAGGAGTGTGAAGCACCAGTCCTAGTCCTGGTCTTGCTGGGTATAACTGCAGCAAGCCATGCTGCTTCTGGCATCTCCCACGCTCTTCTTCCCGGGCTTCACATGGTGAGATCCTGTTGCAGGGACCACTCTTTGAGAGCTTTCTGCAGTATCTGTCACAGTGGGGCTTTGCTCCTGATCGTGACTGTGCTATAAAGGGAGTTAAGATATGGAAAAGAAATACCTTAACGTGCTTGAATGAAGGGCTTCTGTGCCTGCCCTTGTCACTGCAGGCTTTGAACCTGAAGGCAGCTCAGAAAAGGACTTGGCTACAGTTTCATCAGTCCAGACTGTGTCCTGGCTACACCACAGCCAAATTAGAGTAGGAGAATGTTTGTTCCTGCACACAGCTGGAGCAACACTGTCTTGGACAGTGTCGCTGCTACATCTCCGTGGCTAAGTGGCCAGTCACTGGCTCCAGAAATGAAGGAGGGCATGCTGTAGCTGTGTGCTTTGGTGTGTATTCATGAGATATGAGAAAAGAGTGGGGTCTATTTCTGAAGTGGAAACAGCATCAGTCAAAATGCTAATTTTAACAGTTTCACATTAAAGCAGAGAAGCAGAGTGAACCCTTGCAGACTCTGCAAAGCAGAGAGTCTGGGGCCACACAGAGATGCCAGGTCCTCTGGATGATGTGTTTGCCAGTGCATCCATCCCAGGCAGAGGAACTGATGTGTAGCCTTAACTGGCTGCTATGTATGTGACAGGAGTTTTTCACGGTATTGCCCTTGGAGTGATTTCTCTCTGTTCTGATATCAGCCAGGTTGAACAAGGTATCTAGTTCCTTAGGCAAAATCATTGCTTTAGACACCTAACCAACTTGAAACTCTTTGCTAAGAGACTGTGACAGATCGTGAATGTGTTGCTGCTTTTAGGAGGTGCGGGAGATGGGGTGGATGGCTCAGAAGGTGAATGAATGGGACAGCGTGTGAAAAGAGGACGATGTGCCAATGGCAAGCATAGACTAGAATAATTTAGATAAAGGGACTGAATCATAGGGAGTAGGTGAGTGCAGAATCTTGCATGTGTCAGGGAGATAGGACAGATGTGAATTTATATTAATTAACAATTCATGCCAGCTGAGGCTCCAGAGCCAATAAACGGAAACTGTCTGCACCAGCTCCCTGCCAGGAGGGTGTTGCCAGCTCCTGTTTTTGTAAGGCCTGCAAGGAAAGAGCTCCTGGAGTGCTTTTACTGCTGTCTCTGGGTTTCGTACGTGTAGTCTCCTCTTCCTGTTTCAGCAAAAGGCACCCTCTCCCCCAGGATGGCAGCTGTGGGTCTGTCCAGACACCCTCCTCCAGGTCTCCAGGGGGAGGACGGAAATTGGAATTAAATGGCAAAGTCATAAAACTGATCTTACCCCTGTAGTCAGAGGCCATTGCTAATCCCTAGCTAAAACCAGTTTCGTTGACTGAAACTGCTCCGCCCAGTGCGCTGTCTCGCAAGTGACACCTATGGAAAAGCTCTTCTGAAGAGCTGTATATGAAACCATTTCTGACTGTAGTATTTGAGCTTCAAACCAAAACGTGGGTGGTGAATTAAAACCCCTTTTTGAATGTGACATAGAGGAGCGTTAGGGACGCTGCTACTCTGCAGCTCAAAGCAGCTCTGCTTTGTCTTTCATGAAGGTCTACATCTCTGCCCATCAGATGATGGTTGAGGTTTCCATTGCTGCAGTCAAAGCTGTTTCACACCCGCTCTTGCGCAAGCGTCGGTGGCATATCCTGCAGAAGGGCAGTGGGCTGGGGATGGTCTCATGAAGGAGTGGCCCAGAGACTGCTGAAAGAAATGGAAAAGTTGCCCTTGCCTTGATGTTGAGCTCTGACGCGTTAGCTGGCTTGCAAAGCTGCCAGGAAGGCAGTGGGTTCTAGCAAGGGCATGTGGCTTTCCAGAGACATGGAGGGAGGGCTTCCCCCAGGGGTTACAGCTTGGAACCTAAACTGCTGGGGGGTGGTTGAGCAGTTCCTCCAGCACAGTTTCAGCGCTGCAGCAAGGCATGGAGACTGAGCACTGTTGCTCGTCCATGGCAGTGTTGGTAGCTATTGAAAACAGCACCAGGCACTTCACTGGGGCTTGCCAGTGGGCTGGAAGCCTGGGCTCGGGTATGCAGGACCAAGGCTCCAGGTTTTGTACCTCTGCCTCTCCTCCTGCTTTGCTGGGGCTGGGTGAGACCCTCTCTGACCCGAGCCTGGTGGAGGAGATCTGCAGGACCCAGCCATGCACAATGCACATAGTTAGCCTAATTGGCACCCCAAAGCCGTCTGTGCCCGCTGCTGTCAGGTCACTGAGCCTCTGCTGGACTTCTTCGCCTCGTCTCTTCTCTCCAACATAGTGCTCTGCATTGTTCTTGTTGTGTTTGCTCTGGGAAAGACCCTCTGTGCACACGTGTTCACGAACCATATGCCTTGAGATTGAACGGGTTAAAGAAATGCTGAGCAAAACCTCGTCTCTTTTCCCAGGGTATCAGTGGAAACCTGGCCTTTCTGAAGGAGCTGGAGCTGGCGGTTGGAAACGTGCGTGCATCCTCAGCCAGGCTGGCCGTTGCACACAAAGGGGGTTGCTGGCATCTGGTCGCTCTTGTGGTATCTAAATCCAGTAGGGTACATCAGCTGGTTGAAAGAGGAGTCTACAAAACCCTGTGATTAGCTGCAGAGTTTGCCTGTAAAAACTACCGATCTACCCCTCCTGAAATGAGAGCTTGACTTCTGCTTTGCAGCAGAAGAGGGTCTTTGGTCTCTTCCGACCCAGCATGCCTTTCCATCCTTGCTGCTGGTTAATACTGCTCTCTTTTCAACCGCTCAACCACCGTCCAGATATGGAGTAGGGGAAGCTGGTTACTCATGTCAGAAGCATGGCAGGGTTTTATGTGCTTACCTGCTCTTGTACAGTTCCTCTGAGAGCCTGTGTTACGTTTATTGAAGGGTTTGTCAAGAGCCAGGGGACCTCAATCATATCACGTGAAGTATGGGTTGTGCTGCGTGACCCAGGCTTCTGTGCTTCGCTGTCCCACATTTATCACTAGAGTCTTTCTTCGGGGTGTCAAAACCTGTTGGCAAAGGGGCATGGAGCAGCTTGAAGGCACTCTGCCCTGCCCGTGTGAGCGATCGGGGAGTCTGTGGGAAGGCTGGAGGCACCATCCTTATCTCGGAGACAATTTGAGAAGTGGGTGAAAATTCCGAGTCTCCTTGTTGGGAGCAATCCCACCAAGCTCTGTTCAGGGTCAGGGCCTCAGCAACCCCTCCATCTGCGCTCTGCTATTCCTTGTCCTGTTCCTTATCTTTTAAGTGCTGGAGTAAACAGCACTGCTTATGGAAACAGGACAGACTTTCTGCATAAACACCTGGTTTGCTTTGAGTTGGCTGTTTGTGCTAGTGGTGAGAACTTGGTCTGTGCAGAAGTTGGACTCTTTAAATGAGCCAAAGGATGTTGGACATCTAGATTCTACTGGAATTTGGTGAAAATAAGGTGTGTATCTTCTCAGAGAAAGAAGTTAACCATTCTCACTGGAGTGTGAGATCCGTTAGGGAAATGCTCTGTAAAATATATGGGGAAGGAAACAAGCTGGCTTCTATAGAAGTGACTGCTGCACCCCAGAGAATGCAGCACAGGCTTCTGTACCTGCTATGGAAATGGGTATGTTGATTTATAAATGTAGTAAGAATTTTTTTGTTTGTTTTAAAGTTGTTTACGAAAGTCTTGGGGGACATTAGGTGATGTGCACTGGCACGGTTAGCTGTCACAATGCTAATTGCTTCAGGAAAATGAAAATATTTACCTGTATGGAGAACTGAATAGATTTGCAGGGTATATTTGTTTAATACACTCCCTTGAGGCTATGCTTGGTATAATGAGTCTTCTGATGGGATTTGAACTGAACCAGACTAGAACCAACAAAGGAGGCTGTTGCGGCTCTGTCAGGTTTGAGAAATGCTTTGTATGCAGGCATGCCTGTGTAGAACAGCTTTCAATGAAGATGTGAACACTAATAATTCAGTATGGAAACATCTTGAAACCAACAGCAGCCTTGCTGTATAGTAAATGCACGGTTTGCTAAATGAAGCCTTAACAGCGCAGGACAAGTATGACCTCTTCTCAACTAACATGGAGTTATTTATTTCCATCTTTTTAGGAAGTCTGTCCTTTCCACACACCCCTGCCCTCCGAAGGTCTGGGAAATGCCATGCTGTGCAAGCACCTTGCTGTAGATTTTTGCTGATGGCCATTGTTTTTTGCATCTTGCTTAGTGACATCCTGCAGGCGGGTCTGTGTCGGGATCACCATGTAGTGCATTGTTGCTGGACCTGCTGCAAAATGGAGCACCTTCCTCTGAGCCTCTGCCCCTGTCAAGCAAGTATCTGAACATCTGTGTGTTTTGAGCAGAGGAAACTTTCAGCCCTGGTGGATCCAGAGAAAAGCTTGGACAAGGTGACCCAGAGTGGCTTCTAATGAGAAGAATGCAGCCTCGCTTTTACTGTCTATTTTATACATCAACCCCACGCTCCAAATCTAAACTTTTTTTCCATGTTTGAAGTTAGCAGTACTGATGCTCGGGATGCTGCCTGTTTTGCATGGGGTCCTGAGCGGTTTCTAGAAGGTCTGCTCTTCCTTTTGCAGCCTGAGGGGGTTATAAACTGAAGAGCTGCTGGCAGCGTGTGGTCTGCTGCCCATTTCTCACAGTACAGGCTTTCTCGTTCAGCTTGACCCCGGGTGGTCCGTGAAGAACCCTCTGCTCACACAAGCAAGTTTCTGCTGCTCTTCAGAGAGCTGCAATGCTGTAGCTGCTTCTTACCCTGAATCACATCTGCAGAAAGCCCCAAACGTGCAAGTGAGGAATGCCTTTTTCATTCTTCCTGGACACCAGCGTGACAGATACTGGTCTCTTCAGCAGGTAGTGTTCCGCTGACAAACGGGTCTAAATATCACTCTTAGCTCTGGGTCTCCTACTGTAACCTGGTCGGGCAAGTTGCCAGGCAGCTGAGAGGCCAGAGCAGCCTCGCTGGGTGTGTGGGCGTGATATTCTCCAGCCACAGGCAAGCTACAGGGAGCAAGCCGTGCTGCGTGGAGCCCTGCTGTTCCCAGAGGCAGCAGGGTCTGAGTCCCAGTCTAAGTAAATCTCTCCCAAAAAAAGAGCCGCTACCTTGTTCTCCAAGCCAGGATCCTGATTCATGGCTGTTCCTCCTCCCCCGTACCGGAGGTCTCTCGCAGGAATTGGATAGCAGCGTTCACTCAGCCCAGAAGTTTGCACCTACTAGTCCCATTCTGAGGTTTAATAGCCTTACAGAGGGTGAATTGCTTCTGTGGCTGTCCCAGCTTCACTTCTGCTTCAGCTGCGCTGTGAGAGCTCAAGTGGTGTGTACGCTTCGCTGTGCAGCTCTGAAAGGAGTGTCTCTGTTGTGTGCAAACACAAACTGATGGGTCCTTATTTTCCCTGTAAGTGGATAATAAGTGTCTGTATCCTTTAAGCAGCTCTGAAGATTTCTTCCTGTATTTGCTGAATAGGAAACTTGGTCTTGCAAAGCAACTGCATTGCCCCAAGTTATGGCTGCTCTCACAAGTCGGCCTCCTTGTTTCTCTGCTGGAAGAAGCTTCAGTTGTTTATTTGCTCGGCCACCTCCAAGGGCAGGGTCCGCATCCCGCCCTTCCCTCGCTGGCCTGCTGTGAACACTGACCCTTGCTCCTGGCTGGTGTTGAGAGGCTGTAGCACAGCAGAAGGGAAGTCTGGTGGCGGTTGGTCTCCTCCCTCCCCCTTTTCCAGTTTCTTGAACCACCTCAGCTTTGCTGGGCTGGAGTTTGTGTCAAACCAAACAGTGCTAACCACACACGAAGTGCGTAGGCGTTGTCTCTTGCGCCACATTTGCTTTGATCCTCTCCAAGCCTAACAAAAAGAAGTTTTATCATCACAAATGCTCCAAATTCTCTTGCTGACGTTGGGCTACATCGGCCTCCAAACCCAGGCACTGGGGGGCTGCAGCAGATGTGCACCTGGTGCTGGCGTCTCTGGGGATGCCCCAAAATAAGCGCAGTGAAACCCTGGGCGCATGCTGTTCCCAAGCCCTGTGGCAGTTGCTTTCAAGTCTTCGGTGGTGACTCTGGCTTTCGTGCGTGCGGTATTCTGGGGTAGACATCCTCCGTCTGCTGCTCTGTAGCCTCAGCAGCCAGCGTGTTCACTTGGCAGCTTTCTCCTCTGCGCAGGACGTGCATTGCACCGTCTTTGAGCTGTGTGAGAGAAGGGGAAGAGAAGAGGTGGTGATCTAGAATAACTTGCTTCCATCTCCTTTGGGACCGCACTTAGGAATTGTGTTGGTTACCTGTAGGTTGAGGGATCTCAGGCCCCAGCACGGCTCCGTCAGCGTTAGCTGGGCGCTGCATCCCTCTGTGATACTTCAGACAGTCATTTTCAAGAGTGCATCTGCTGGTGGATCGGGACGCCGGCACCCTGCTTCCCCGATGCCGTATTCAGGGGCCTCTGAATCATTTCAGAAGTATCGTTTCAGCCGTGGTGCTTTTTATCCGTGGGATGTTTGCTGGGGCTGTTTAGAATACCAGGATTCCCAGCTAGGCTTTTAAAAATGCCTTGTTTTACAGATTTCTGAGGGCGCAATGGTGTTGCGCAACTATTTGTTCTGTTTTATCCCAAGACAGGGGCACAAGGATGCATTCCAGCAGAAGATGCTCATGTTAGGGAGTAAATGAGTAACACTGTGTGGAAAAGATGACTCTTTAGTAATTAAAGAGAAGTTGTTTGATAATTTTTAACACGGATAAAGGTTTCCTTTTCCAGAGCTTTTCTGCTGGAACGTTGCTCCAACCCACAGGCTTGTTTTGAAGCCAGAGGTCCGTGTATCTGATATACCTGGGCCCGGGGAGCTGTGCCACCACCGTTGCTTATCGTGGTGCCCACGGTGTGGGGAAGGGTCTGTAGCCATCGCGTCAGT
>NW_010513450.1:0-208 GCF_000687285.1 Phaethon lepturus
ATAGGATAAATCAGGGTAAAAAGAGGAAGGAAAAAAACCTCTTTCATAGGTTTCTGATGGGGTTGTGCAAAAGGCACCACCAGCATTATGGGTGACAGCAAAGGCACCTGCTAACCGAGCCCAGCACATACGCAGGTGCGCAATGAACAGCAGGGAATTCATCTGAAGAAAAAAAAAAAAAAAAAAGGCAATCTGTGGCAGGGGGTCT
>NW_010513450.1:239-8145 GCF_000687285.1 Phaethon lepturus
GATCCGAATCATCGTGCGAGGCAGGTTGTGCAGAGGGTGGGAGGGAGCTGACGCCAGTATGTGCAGAGAGCGTGGAGATGAGGGTGGAGTGTGCATCCAAACACAGGTGGGGAATGAGAAGAGTTCAGGAAATCAGCTGCCACAGGGGTCTCTGGCAGGAAAAAGTTTTGGAAGTGCTGAGATGAAAGGGTACGTAACCCCTCCGGAGCGAGAAGGAGTCTGGCAGGGGAAAATGTCACAGGCTATTAGCCTCTGCAGAGCGGAGAGAGAAAAGAGTCATTGGCGTTTGTATTACAGGAAAGGGTCAACGGGAACAAGCTGAAAATGCAGTGTCTCCACTGCGTCCCTGATTTTCAATCACCAGTAGAGCTATGAAATTTTAGTTCCTGCGTTCTCCTTGTGAAGGTTTCGGTCTCTTCTGAAGACTGGGACAGAGAGGTCAAGGATGAAGTAGTCATTCTGTGAAAAAAACGTTCTCTCAGTAATAACTGTTTTTACCTAGGCTTTATAGATTGTTTGTGTGAGTTCATTCTGCTGAGTACTGGTTGACCTCAGCCTAAGAGCTTATGGGAGAGCATCTGGTATGCAAGATAACGCACCTCACTTTTGGCATTGGCATGTGTAGGATCCTTGGATTTTGATCTGCTTTGCATGCATGGGTCATAATAATTGTGGAGAGATAATGACAGTTTTCATGCATTTTTACATTACTGCATTAACAAACTTGGTGCCACTTGCTATTTCTTGGTCTTTCTTGGACTTTCAGAACATTTGGTCCCAGTCAGAGGGGAGGTTTTGTTTGAAACACAGGGAGAAAAAGTCTGGGAAAAAATAATTTTGAGGCATAATCTTCTCTCGGTATAGGCTGTAACTGTTTACAGCCATATAAATTTTTCCTCATGGACTCCAGCACAGGACTGTGTGAGTGAGTAAGAGATGTGCAGTTGGAGGGGTGGGAACTTCCTTTTTTATTGTGATAAGCTTCTCTGAAGTGTCTCGGTAACTTGTACATAAATGTGATATATTTCCTGGGAGACTGTCTTATGCACTGAAAATCATCTTCGGTTTGGTGAGGTCTTGCTAATTCTTCTCTGAGCAGATGTGGTGATGTCTGAAGGCCTGGCTGTACATCACCACTTTGGGTACTTTTGGCAGAGTTGTGGGTTTTATGAAGCATGTAAATGGGCTTTTCGTAAGAAATAAGTTGCAAGATACCATTTTCATACATCATTTTAGTGTGAGGATCTGCTAGAAAAGCATTTCCTAGGAGGGTAGTAGCTGTTGGGTCTGTCCTGGAAGAGTGAGAAACCAGGTCTCTGGACCAGGGAACGTACAGGTTCTCATGCATGGGCTGTAAGCACAACACATAGCTGGTGGAGTGAGATCTCATGATGAATGCAGTCCAAAAGTACAGTAACCAGAGTCTGGAAATTCAGCACTAAGTTTCTCGATGCCAAGCTTGGTCTTACAGCTGGCACATGACTGCACAAATTGACATGGTCCTGGCTGGAAGAAAAGACAGACAAGAAATAACCCAGATTTTGGTCAGGTATTTCACAACATGGCAAACATCACTTTGCCTCCTGTCTGTAACAGTGGGGACTATCCCTGAGGATCTTCCAGTCCTCTTTCCCCTGGTACCTATCCATCTGACTGTGTCAGCTGCAGAAGCCTGAGGATGTTCGCTTGCATCGGAGTCCCAAAGGGGTTATTGAAAGGTCAGAGCTCATAGTTCATTCATATAATGGAAGGCTCACGTTGGCATCTATGGCTAAGAAAGTCAAACTGGTACAAGCTACCGCCATAATTTTCATTTGCAGATCTCTGCAATCACCTAACGGTCTCATAATCACTTATGGGCTTTTCAGTCTTTAAATTACTACATGGAGGGCACTCGTTCCTGTCAGCAACCCTGGCAGGAAGAAGCGACCAAAAGTCAGAGCATGATCTAGTGGGTGATAAAAGCAAGGAGAAACTTGAAACGTACAAATCTTTTGCTATGGACGTTACACTCAAAACCCTGCTGTAGGCAAAAGGGAACACACAACACATATGGAGCTAAGAATACACTGTTAGTATAATTAATGTATTGACAGCCTAATAGTTCAAATTATCTAATTATTACAGAATAGACTCATTAATAATATCGTCAAAATCATTGTATATAAACTTCATGATATATGCCTCTTTTCTCCGGTGTTGTGCGCACCCTCACTGCGTCCCTCTGGGTTGGCAGCTTCAGCCTCCCAGAGCCCAATGGAGGGGCTGCGGCACAGCAGCAGTGCCCTGAGCCCTTTACTGGCATGAGTCTGATACTCATGGTGGGGCTTCTTTCTCCTCCAACATGGGTTATGTTAATATACTTCTCATCACGCTCTGCTTTCTCACTGTTGAATCACAGCTAAAATTTGAAAGCTGCAAAATGGCCCCGCTTAAGATAAAGGACTCCAGTCCCTTATGCACTGGCTACCTGGATTTCTTATGTCTTTTTTATACGTATATGATATCGCTGGAGGTATTATCATATATGGCACACCTATAAGTTATGCAACAGTCACTTTGACCACTAGACAGCTGTTACGACAGCTAAAACTAAAATCTACCCAGGTCACAGCAATCCCTGGGTTGTCTTCTGTAGCTACATCCTACTATTTCAGCCCTTTTCAGGACTTCAGAAAGGGCACAAGAATAGACCCAGAACTAACATTTGGGGACAATCTATCCTCAGCAAGGCAAATGAAACCTAAGAGGCTCATTAAAAGTTTGCAAAGGCAATTTCAGCTGTAGACAACTCATCAGACATTTTCCTAAAACCTGGAGGTACTGCTTGGAAGAGTTGATTTTGCATAACCAGCGCAAGTTTCTTTGACACACCCCAGGGCTTACAACAATTTTGGGTCTTCTCTTTGACTATATGAAACCTGACAATCTTTTAAAGACATATGAATGACCAAGACACAAGGTTTAAGGTTGCATTTCTTGAAGGTACTGTGGTCTGTATCACCTCAGGCACCTTGAAGGAGGTGTCAACAATATTTGGATGATGGTGTTACCTGCTAACCAGCTTAAGAGTCAGAGTACTCTGACCAAGTATTTAGGGAAGATCAAATACTTAAAGATAAGTTTAGAATGTAGTCCCCTGTACCTGTCATCAAATGACACGATAAAAACTCATTTGAGATTAACCAGTTTCATACCCTGGGTTTCATACCCTGTACGGTGTAACAAGGAAGCCCAGGGGCTGGTGGGGGTCACCTACTTGCAACTGGCCATATAAAGTGCATTCTCTGCAATATCCTGATACTTAAATGTTTGATGTTGACAAGGAATCAGTGTCGTACAATAACCTTTCTGAACAAGCCTTTGATGGAGATGTGAAGGTTGGAGATACCTTGACCAAGATCTGAGCTAGAATCTCCCTTCACCCGAGCAGAATTACTGCCAGGGTCCTGAGTGCGCCAACGGGCTCTGCGGCCACTTCGCCTCTTCCCTGGGGGCTCGGCTGCCCCTGCTGAAGGTGAGCTCTGACTTGGTGCAGCCCTGCAACCTGGGATGAGACCTGGGAGAAGCCTTGTTTGTGGCCTCCCCTCTTTGGATCTGGAGCTGCCTTGAAACTATGTGGTAGGCACGCCTGTGCTCACCGATCCTGACCTTGCCGTGCTGAGTTCCTGTGTTGACCATGGACCTGTCATGTCACTGCAGACTTTTATGGCTATCACTGGACTTTTGGCTGACCTTGGTGACTGTCACCAGACCTGTCCTGCTCTGCTTGCCCAGATGCTGTGGGAGCGCACCACTTGCCAGCGAGGGCATTGCCCCTGCCCGCGTGCACAGCCATGGCTCCCAGCTTGCCTCCCTGTGCGCAGCAGCCCATTCTTGCAGTCATGAGCTACCCAGATGGGCCTTTGAAGCTTTTAAGTGCCAGCTTCTTGGAGCTCAATGTCCCTTGGGCTCAGCTGTGCCCTGATTAAATAGCTGCAAGCTATGCAATAAACTAATCTCAGTCCAGCCTTCTGAAAACGTACATTTTAGCCTGTGCCATTCACAACATGCAACCAGCCCGGGACCATTGTTTTTCTCGTAAAAAGGTACAGATTCCTATGGTTGGTGAGAGTGCCTCCATTTCTGGGAGGCAAGAAACATTAGGGAATACGTGACTTCTCAGCGGGGCACTGTACGAGCTGGAAAACTAGGAACCTTGCTGTGAAGAAGCAGTGCGCTGGGAATCATGAGTCCCTGGTGAAGGATTTAAGCAGGGGTCCAGGTTAGTGGTTGAAATGGGTAGATGGTGGGGGAAGGAGGCAAGAGCCAAAGTGGGCTCTTCAAGATGGGGGAAGGGATAGAAACTTTCTGGTTCTGAAAAAATGATGCTGAAGGATTTGTATGACCAGAGTAGGAATAGTGGTCTCGTTTAAAGTATGCGTACATATCTATACACATGTATATGAGAGTGGGAGGTGTCTGAGCAGTGAAAATAAAGCCAGATTAACAGATCTATCAGGATGTCTGGGTCAGCTTCTTTGCCCGGGGCGGCTGATAAAAAGCAGCAGCGAGCTGCCCTGCTGTGCAGTTGAATGAGGCAGATTTAACGACTGGAGCCCTCGGGCTGTCCGGTTCGTAGCTCCGAGACAACGGCAGGCAGACAACGTTGCTTGGGGAGGAGACGGCTCAGAAATAGCAGAGCCCCGCCTCAGTTTCTGCTCTTGGAAACCCACATGGCTAGAAATACAGCTTACTAAAAATGTTACATGCTGCAGTAAGCGATGGGGTGGTGCGGGGAGCACAGAATCTGTCCCACGGAGCAATAAATCAGCATGAACCAGGCATCCCGCTGCCCTGAAGGGAACAGATTTGTAGAAGAGATATTTAAGGGACTCTTAATACGTTTCATGAATCACGGAAAGGGGAATTTATATCTTTGGGGGGTCATGGCAGTTTAACAAGGTTTTGGCTGAGGTTCTAATGGCTTATCGCTGAAATGTAACTATTACAACATAAAATTTAAAGGTCTTGGCCAGATGAAGCAGCCGAATTTAGAAGTACTCTAGAACCATTGATCTGAAGCTAAAACCTGCTCTTCTGTGCCCTGGTATGAAACTGGAGTCACTCTACCAAATTTGTTGGGTGAGCTGTTTTTACAGGACGCGACTGCAGCTCTGTAACTCCTCTCCTGTGTAAGGAGTTAATCACACCTTTGTCCCCTTCTCCGGACCTCCCAGGTTGCACAACATCCACTCCACCACCTTTCCTGCACTTTGCAAAGTTTTCCCATTATATGGAAATAGCTTTTGTGCCTTACAGGGAAAGCCTAAGGGCTTGGTCAGGCAAATTTCAAATGGAGGATTCATGGGACATCAGA
Source organism: Phaethon lepturus (assembly GCF_000687285.1). Classification (NCBI taxonomy): domain Eukaryota; kingdom Metazoa; phylum Chordata; class Aves; order Phaethontiformes; family Phaethontidae; genus Phaethon; species Phaethon lepturus. Next base: position 5,599 of record NW_010513450.1, read on the forward strand.
GAAGCATTCCCTTAAAGAGATTTTTCTTACAAGAACTATTGGCTCCCTAGGCTAAGCACATTTTTTTTTTTTCCAACAGAAAGGGAGATTAGTTTCTGGTAAAGGGAGTTCTTTCAGCTGTGCAGGACTGCACCATGGAGATTTTTTTTGAGAGAGAGAGAGAGAGAGAGAGAGAGATGTCTCCGTGCAAATTTTACTGCAGGTACAGTTTTTCTTTACATGCCTTTGCTTATGAAGCTACCCACGCTGGAGAGAGATACACTTAGTGTAGGAGCGATTATCACACCACCAGTGTAGGCACCTGGTCCTCTGAGATAGTGGGCCCCAGACATCCTTTTCCATCCAGGTCCAGCTTCCCCTTCTCTATGGATGCTCAGCAGCCATCTCCAACTCCAAAAAGCAAGGCAGTGTGACCCCCTTTCTTGGCAGCATGCACTTTTTCTCCTACAGCAGCTCTTACCAACGTCTTTGATGCCTTTCTCCCCTGATTTCCACACTGAGATCATCCTGAACACCAACACAATGATCAGCATTTCTTCTGGGAGCTATTGCATTGGGTAACAGGTTCCTTACGGATTTCCTTAATTTAGTAGGTGTACTACAGCCCTGGCTGCAGTATTATTTTCCGTTACTTACCAGTTGGCCATGTCTCAGGTGCTTCTGCACATTTATCAGAGTACTCCGGAGTGAGCCCAGTTCCACCGACTGCTGCTAAAAGGTGTAGTAGGAAATAAATACCAGACTCTTCAGTGCTGATAGAGAGAAATAGTCATTTTCTCGGGCATGATTAGATCTCCAGAACAAGTCAGATGAATGGCCCCAGCAGTGCCTCTTTCTCTCCCTAGCTCTTTATGGGAGCCTAAATGATGAGCTCACATGAAGACATATACTGTAGACATCTGAAGTTAAGTTATTCCAACCATTGCCTGCCTCCCTTTGGTTTTTAGAAACTGATCGGAGCAACACCATTTGGGAAGAGGTTTTCTGGGTGCCTGGTGGCCGAGGGCAGAGCCCGAGCATGGGTCAGTCGGGGAACTGCTCACAGCTTGGGGACGGGTGGAGAAACGGGGTGGCTGGCAATAGGAGACTGTGCTACAGAGAAAGCCCTGGGGAAACAGCACTGCATCCAGACACCAAGAGGGGGAAAATAAATCAGGCAGGACTCAGGAATCTGCTGGGCATGACTGATGAGCACTTCTCTCATCTTCTCTAACAGAGGATTCTTTTTTTTTTTTTTTTTTTAAAATAAAAGATCTCTCTCTTTCTGTCTCTGGGCTGAGATATAATCAAATCCTGGAGTGGTGCACAAGAGAGAATTGTCGTGGGTTCAGCGTATGGGAAAATGAAACCCTGCATCCCTGATGGAGCAGCACAGTATCGCTGACAGCTAACAAGAAATTAATTTGGAATGCTTTTACTTTTTATTTGCTTGGTTGTCATCCTTACTGTTGCTGTAGTTTCCTGTTGGTTTAATTTTTCATATTCTTCCAGCTCATTATATAATTTATGTGATGTTTTGTCTTTACTTTCCACAAGACCCAAGTCCTGGATTCACATTTGTAGCTTCTATCAAGGCATAGAAAAAGAAAATAGGGAGGGGAAAGCCCCCAAGAGAGTGTGTTTTGGGATTTGCTTCCTGGGGAAAAAAAAAATCGTGACCCTAGTATATCGTAAAGGTACAGAAAAGGGCAGGCAAGTAAAAATGAAACTTAAAAGTGTTATTAAAAAAAATAAATCTTGAAATGAGTCTGGGATTCTTCTCTCTGAATTCCAGACGCTGGCAAGACTTGAGCAGTCCCTTCGGGAAAAATACCATCTCCTTTTATCTCTGCCAAGCGCTGTTATCAATAAATACAGGAAATACGAACTGGGCTGTAGTGGATGCTGTAACTGAGGGTGTGCAGAGTGTCCAGGAAAGCCTTTTGTTAGGATCTGGCTAGGAAAAGGGGAAGTCAGGGAAAGGCAGCCCCATGCCAGCAGAACTACCAGTGACTCACAGCTGACATACCACAGCCTAAAGACACGCGCCTGCAAGCCAGCAGCAGGCGCAGCCGGGCGCTGAGGGCAGCAGCGGGAACACGCCGCTCCTGCGCCCCTCTCTGAGCCCCTGGTCTTCCACCGCGTTGGGGACAGTCGGCTGAAGCCAAACTTTTGCAGAGATAGGAAGGAGAAAGAAAAGGGATTTATTTTTCCTCCTCTCGGGAAGTGTTGCAGGCTTTTCTCCCGTCAGCCGCAGGACGCCGTGCACTTGGATGTGGGATCGTATTTCTAGGCAAGCACTTTAAAGGAGGATACTTCTGAGCATATGTGCCCAAAGGACATAAAGCCAGCAAAAATTGGAGTTATTAAGTTAAGAAGCGGGACACATAGTAGATGCATACAAGCCAAGAAAGCCGCTTGCACAGTTTTAACACAAGATACCCCCTTGATTTGAGTAATGAGGAAATGTCATGCAGGCACAGGTACTAGAGCAAGATGTGTTGGAGCAAGAGGTTAGTGCGCGGAGAATTTGCAGGTGCATCCGTGCCGGGCTGGGAGAGGAGATGT
>NW_010513450.1:8176-23954 GCF_000687285.1 Phaethon lepturus
GGGGGGGGGGTGTGTACTGCGGGTGTGTGCCAGGAGCCGGGTAACGCATCTGCAATGAAAAAGGCGTTTGTGGTCACAAAGTGCCTCCCGCCTCTTGGGTATGCTTCCCCCATACAAGCAGCAGGTTCACCCTGCCTGTCTACTTGGTTGGTCTCTGAGTCCTGAATAAAACCACAAATTTTTCCCTCGATCGGTGACACGTTGTCACCTAATGCTCAACTTTTCCCTTTCCACTTAGTTTAGTAAAGCTTGAAATGAGTAGCAAGTAGCAAAGGCTAAACCTCTCCAGATGCAGTGAATTCCCCTGCACCAGGAGATGCTGCCTGGGCACAGACCTCCCTGCCCTCAAAAACAAACCACAAAGCTTCCTCGCACATGTCGTGGCGTGGGGGAAGGACACGCTTCTCATCAAACCCAGTCAATCTTCCCTTTTCATTTCCACTACCTCGGCTCTTCTGGAATATATCGACCGGTGCCGCGGAGCTCTGGACAAAGGTCAGGGTTACAGGGCTTGTCTGCTTTGATCCGAAGGCTTTTTCAGAGCGGGCACCACAGCTGCCCTTGCTGTCCTCGCAGCAGAGCGGGTCCCCCCGTCCAGGACCTCTCACCATAAAGTGTATATGTCCCTGCCCCGACAGGCTCAGGCTGCATTTCACAGTCCCGAGCGATGCAGGTTCCAGGCTTTTTCCCAATGCAGGAGGTTCCCAGCCTTACAAATCTGACCACCAAAAGCTTTCTCTAGCATTTACCTTTACCTTTACTTTCTTAATATTAGACTGTTCCTATTTAGTCCCTTGACTCCATTATATTCACCGGTCTTCCTGTTTGGAGCAGGGCTATTCCTCTAGGCCTCCTTTATGCATATTCAGATCTATTTAATGAACATTGGCAAAAATGGGCATTTCAGCCCCAACATCCTTAGAAAAATTCTGTTCTCTTGTGAGGCCTCCAGTTGTCTGCGAAGAGTATTTTGAGTCACAAACCACATTGCAAAAAGTCACTCTTTTTTCCCTTGGCTTGGGAGAATAGCCCACTGGCACGGTCCTTATCTGGGAATTCATCTCCTTGCTTTGCCACAAAATACCTGTGGCCCTTCGGGCAAACCTTTGCCCCTGGTTTAGCAATTCCCACGCTCGCAGCGCTCCCCTCACTTCTGCTGTACAGCCCAGACAGGAAGCGCTGACACTTAGGAGAGCGCGAAGAACAATCATCCAGTTACCTGCCTATCATGTAAAAAGGGGCACGCGCGTAGCAAAAACATGTTTCAAGGAGCAGAAGTGAAACCAGACAAGTGCGAGGAGCCTGGACTCCAGGAACGATCAATGCAGCAAGTGACAACTGCAAATGAGCCAGCCTGGCCCAGAGGCAATGCCGGTGACAACCAGACGTGCCCTGCCAAAACACACTCCCCCATCTCTTTTGAGAGGACTGGGATAACTGGATAAAGGCGTTCCCTTTCTCCTAAGAGCCTTGCAAATCATCATTCCGGGGGCCATTTAACCCCAAAGCTTCACCAAAGGTCACATCCTGGAGTCGCCTGGTTTCCAAAAAGTTCTCTGTGAAGTCGCCCGTCAGAGGAGCCAAACCCCGCTCCTGGTGCCTTTTCAACGCAGAGAGAAGTTTTGTTTCTTTCCCCCTTGGCAGAGGGATCTATAGGAGGGGGCAACTGCCCGAAGACCCAGAGTTCAGCTTCCCTCGCCCTTAGCAAAGGGAATATACCTGTGCCTGGGCAACAGCTCGCCCCCTCTGCAGGGGTCACAAGCGCTTTGTCTCGAGCACGGCTTCTCATGCCCATGCTGTGCATTCTCCCAGAAAACTTTGTGTGCATGTGAGTGAAGTATTTTGGTGGTTTTTTGGTTTTGGTGTTTTATTTTGCCCTCTGTACAGTGAAAGCCAGTCGGGAATAAAAGCCCTTTGTATATGGAAACATCACACTATGCTCTAAGAGGATCCTCTGGGATAAAATGTAGTAGAGAAATGTAAATGTATTCTTCGGACGAGCCCTCTGGACAGTGGTGTGAGTTTTCGGCTGCATTTCCCCGGCAAAGCTGTGAGCCGACAGGGTCTCTGATGACGCTAATTCACATGTAATCCCTCTGGGAGACTCCGGCACAAGGGTGGGCGATCCCACCCGGGCTGGGCTGGGGCTGCTCCGCTCACCTGCCCCTGCGCAGCGACCTTCGGAGCGGCCGCGCTGCGTGGGCAAGGCAGCTGGGCTGCGGCAGGGAGAGCGCCGGCTTTCGCACGCTGCCCCTCCGACTATTTCGGGGGAAAAAAGGGCAGTTTTTCTGTTTGTTATCAAAGGTAATACAAGCTCAAGTTTAAGCAAATAAGCAAAGCTGGCTATTATGTAATCTGCCTTCTCTCAGCTTCTGCGTTTCAGGATGCAAATCTTGTGGAGGCTTTGATTACAGAAACTGGGGCACTCGCAACCTTGACAACAACTTCAGACACGATCTGCATACAGTGCACACCAAGGTGAGCAGATACTGGATCCCAGGGGGACTCCTTGCCGGTCTCTCCGGGCTCTCAAGTTCCTAGGGTTATTTCTGGGTACAAGACTTGCTGGAAATGGCTGCTTGAGTGATGTTATACACTTACATTTTAATAAATGGAAGAGCTTAAACTAAAGCTCCTGTTCTGTCTCCACAGAAGGTGCTCAAAGCAACTACTCCATCTGAACTTCCACCCTCAGTGAGATCAATCCAGGGAATACCTATATAAAAATGATCTTCTAGACCTGGCCATAAAATGCAAATATACAACTCTCCCATCCTCTGCCTGATCCAACCATGCTGGAGTTAGCTTGGGCAAGCTTTCAGGAAAGTCCTCCTGAGGACAGAGCCCTGTCCTGTGCTATTTTGTGTTTTCTACCTCTGCTTCAGAAGTTGGTATCAGCTTGCAAAGTAATTTTGCTTAACTTTTCACCAGCACCGTTTTCCACTTTCCCCTGTAATTGTATAATCAACATACTTAATCCATCACCTTTATATTCACCATCCGTCATTGTTTAAGCTGAGCACGGCCTTACACATAAGCATTGCGTGCACTGGCAATTGCTGACCACGGGGAAATGTATGTCCAGCCGTGAGAAGTCGCTACAGGCAAACCCAGATTACACGGAGCAGGCATGGGGCTGTTTCACAGTCTTCATTATCCCCGGACATACGTGCATCTCATTTCCCAGACTAGATGAGCTGGGAATGTCTATCTCTATTCCAGAGATAAGTCCAATTTCTACGTGCTAAAACGAATCTTAAATGACCATAAATCGGTCCTGTTGTGATACCAAGCCATGCTTCTAGAGCAATGCTTTCAGCACCTGTGGTACTATCGTGGTTTAGCCCCAGCCGGCAACTAAGCCCCACGCAGCCGCTCGCTCACTCCCACTCAGCGGGATGGGGGAGAGAACTGGAAGAGTAAAAGTGAGAAAACTCACGGCTTGAGATAAAGACAGTTTAATAGGGAAAGCAAAAGCCGCGCACGCAAGCAAAGCAAAACAAGGAATTCCTTCACCACTCCTCGTGGGCAGGCGGGGGTTCAGCCATCCCCAGGACAGCAGGGCTCCGTCACGTGTGACGGTGACTTGGGAAGACAGACGCCATCACTCCAAATGTCCCTCCCCTTCATTCTTTTTCCCCCAGATTTATATACTGGGCATGATGCCATATGGTATGGAATATCCCTGTGGTCAGCTGGGGTCAGCTGTCCTGGCTGTGTCCCCTCCCAGCTTCTTGCGCACCCCCAGCCCACTTGCTGGTACGGTGAGGGGCAAAGCAGAAAGACTTTGAGTCTGTGTAAGCACTGCTCAGCAATAACAAAAACAGCCCTGTATCATCAAACACTGTTTTCAGCACAAATCCAAAACATTGCCCCATACTAGCTACTACGAAGAAAATTAACTCTATCCCAGCCAAAACCAGCACATGTACCAAAGGAAAGGAAATAAACTACTTTTTATCCTATGGTGCCCAACCAGGATAAAAAATCTCTCCCAGGATGTGTAAAAACCAGTTGGTCTTGGTACCTTTCCTCACAAAATTCTGTTCTTCGTGCAGCCACAAACACTTTTGTTTCATCTTTTCTACTTACTCTGATTATTCCCATTCTGCTCCAAAACCAGATGTGAGACTGCCAATGCAGCTTCATCCAACAAACCTCACTCATTAGCAGTCACCTCACTAATAATGACTACCCTGCCCTATTTTCTTATCCTGAACACCTTTCCAAAATGCAGGAGTGCGTTTTGCCAACTGTCTTAGCAAAGCACGTGCGTTCCCACAGCTCCAGATTTCCTCCCTGAAGGAATCAAAGCCTGTCCACAGCTCCCCTTGGATCGCTGTAAGCCTCTCTGATTCACGAGAGCTTATAGACCCAGGTGCTGCCTTTTTTGCAGCCTTCACTCTTCTCTTTTATGGTGCCTTTGCTTTGTTCTCATACCTTCTGGAGTCCTTTCCCATGTTCCGTCATTTCAGCTGGCACCTGCTTGAAGTTTCGCTGCTGCTTTGTCACTGCATCTCTTTCGCTTGCCCGCTTTGCCTCCCAGCATCTCCTTTCCAGCCATGTGTTTGCAGCCCAGAATACCCCAGCTAGCTCCGTTGGAAAGGTTATCAAGGGCTCTTGATTTCAGCTCTGCTTCCGAGGGGCCATGAGCTGTCTTCCTATCAGGGAGATACACACTTCTCCCACGGAGTCCCTGTTACCCCCTCTCAGTGAGTCAGGGAGCTCTTTTATATTCATGCCCTAATTTATCTTGCAAGAGCTTGCCTGTGTAGCAAATGCTTTGTCTCCCTCACCCGTAAGACACCTTTGCTCCTCTCACCCAGCATCAGAAATATGTAGAGACAAGCAGGAAAAGGGTGTTTGCTTGGTTGTTTATTTACACATTCCCCTCGGTATTCCCAGCTCCTGGGGTAAGCTGTCTTCTTCGCAACAACCGGAGAGCAAGGAGGCTGTGGTGGGCTTTAGGGCCCACTGTATTTGTCGGCATCTTTCATTTTCCTTTGAGGAGGCCCTCCGAGAGCAGAGGCTGCAGCCAGGCTGTGCCTGTTCCTCTTCCCAGCCAGGGGAGCGACGGCTGCAGGGAAAGCCCCAGCGCACACCCTCCGCCTTGGCGATGCTCCCCCGTGCCAGGCTCCTGACCCGATCCGGGAGGCGGGTGGGGATGGAGGTGGCGGATGGGCAGTTATCCCTGGGAAGGAGGGGAAATGCTGAGTGGTGGGAGGGAGGAGGGTGGGTTGTTCAGTGGAAGGAGAGACGGGAAATGTCAATGCCTTCCCCTGCCTTGAGGGACCGGTGGGTCCAGGAGCTGCTGCGTGCATAGAGGTTTGCTAAAAACGTTGAATAGAGTCAAATTAAAAGGAGAAAAGGAAGATCCCAAGGAGCTGAAGGAAGGAGGGGTGAGGAATGCAGCCCAGGCATACAAATGGGCTTTACCAGAGGGAGGGGGAGAAGCACCCACCAAGAGATGGTAGGACTGGAGAGGAAAAGAAAGGAAGAGGTGTACGGTCACACATGCTCCGTGGCCACTGGGGAGAGGCTGACCTGGGGCCGGGGGTAGCAGAGGCCACAAGCGAAGGGTGAAGCACTGCTCCACGTGTGCTCCAGGAGGAGGTAGTAGAAGACCTTCAAGATGTTTCTCAGAGCCATGCTGCAGCACAGCAGGGATGGAACCAGCAGCTCTCCCACCCCTCCATTTCCACAGACAGTAGCCTTGGCCCCACAAAAGTCCTCTGTGAAGGCAGTAGCCTCCTCTCCACTGTCCCTTGCAGCTAATTACAGGCTCTGCTGGGGGCTCAGAGGAGCAACGTCCTGCAGCTCACAGCCCTTATTCCCAGGGGAAGGAAAGGTGTACAGGATGCAAGGAATCCTCTCCACTCTGCTCAAGCTATGTGGAGAACTTGCCTGTATTCTGGGCTTGTGATACCACACGTATGTGAAATGCAAAAAAAAAAAAAATGGTTGATAATTAAATGTCAGAAATTCAGAATAAACAAAAGTGAATATTTCATGGCAGCCTGGATTGTGGCTGTATTTAGCAACGATTTATTTGATATGGGAACAATTCTAACATTAGTATTACAAAACAAGAATCCTGTAAATGCCCAAGCTTGAGTACCAAAGCCTTCATGAGAAGACCTATGGAAGGGCAGTATCCTTTGACAGCCTATTGCCATCCCATTTGATTCACTAACCCGAGCCAAATGACAGCCTCCGGGCTCCTAGTCAGTCACTCCCCCAGCTCACAAGGATAGCTCCCCTTTCAGAGATGATGATGATGATGGTGGAGGTGCCTCTGGTTATTCCATCTCCAAGCTAAGGAAAACTGAAAATTCCTCCAGTGCTCCTGGGGCTCTGAGGCTGTTATAAAGTGACCACGAGGGGAGACTTCATTAAAAGCGCACGCACTATGAGCAGCCTTACAGTCTTGTTGCTTTGCTATTCCGTCTTCTTTGTTGTTCTGGCACCAGTCTGCTGCCATGCATCTTTATTTAAAATGGAAGTATTTGGAAAAAGGCTGTTTTTTTCAATGTCTATTGAGTCCTGTTAAGCACATGTTTTCATGTGCTCTAAGGTGAATAACCATAATAATGGAAAGGACTCCCTGTTACAAAGCATGTGAGTAATAAAAGCTTCATGCTGCTTGAATAAATCACTAGGAAGCTGTAATATGGATCTATGACACGCATGGTTTTGATTATTACAAAATGCCACTGCACTGTGATGGACGTGATGGATGTGCACGTGGAAGGCAGATCAGAGGGGAGCATCCATCCCCATGCTCACTTGCAGGAAGAGAAGCAGAGACAAGACGGGTAGCTGACAGCCATCTCTGGGACAAGGAGCATGCTGAGAGGGTGACAGAGTGTGAAGGATTCACAGAAGATCCTGGGTGGACTCATGCCCACTATTTTCACAGGCTTAAGAGCGAGACGAAGAGTCTGAACCAGTTGCCTGAGGCTCAGTTGAAAGTCCGTGGAAGAAAACAGGCTCCTCTAGGCAGGAGTTTGTGAAAGTTGGCTGAAAATGGGATAAATCAGCTTCTGCTTTTGTGTGCAGGAAACCAAATGAGTTTGGTGAACAGAGCTATCTAACTTTAGTGCCCAAATGGGGTCAAGGCCATACCCCCCACCTGAGCCCATGCAGACATTGCAAAGACGTCAGGCTTTTGGTCACCCTCACAGAACCCACTGGGAATCCCCATTTATCACCAGCACCTCTCAGTGCTTGACCAACGGGACTGAGGACAGGTTGTTTCCCATGTTAGACGTGCTTCTGTGCCTGGATGCGTCACCATTCACACTACTCCAGTAGCTTCAGAATCAGCTGCCATGAATCAGGAGAGCAGGAACATCACTGCCACCTCCGAGAGGAGCTTGTACTCAATGTACTCCTGTGTGTCCATTGATATCACTATTTAATTAAAGAATAGGGATCCCCAGCTCTTCCAGATTTTTCCATCTGATATACTTGATGCATGTGGGAATACAGAACCGCTATTTTAGGAGTAAAACTGTGTAATGTTTCCCATAAAAAAAAAAAGAGCAAGATGTGATTGTCGCCCTTACTTTAGAATAAGGGAAAATATCACCAAAGGAGTCTGGAACTTGAACATTTTGGTTATAAATGTGGATGTGTGCGTACATGAGCATGTGTATCTTGCTATATTGAACCAGACACAAGATGGCAACTGGTGCCATCTTCAGCCCAGCCGAAGACATTCATCTTGCAGCGTGGAGTCAAGGAATGACACCAAGGCCACAGCTGCACGGGCTGCCTGACACTCGGGGAAAGGGGGAAAGACAGCCCAGTTGCTCAGCATGTCCTGTTCCTTGGGGCTGCTCCCGGCATTCAGCGGAGCGTTACCTACAATCTGGAGATTAGGTACAGTCCTGCAGTCTTCTTCCCTGCAAACAGTAATCCCCACTGCAGCAAGCCTGAAAAAAAAAGCAGATGAAGGAAAAGAGCCATTAATGGAGATCCTTCTAAGGATAGAGGTTTACCCAGAGCTGGGCTGCTAACTGAACTGGACCGTTCTCAGAAGCACTTAATGCACAGATTCAGTATTTGAAATAGTGGAGTCTGTTCCTATACTTAGCAAGCAGCAGCACATGAATGTGGGCATGAGAGTCTGCTGCGAACAACTTTAGGAAATGAGAGGAACACGAAGCTGTACCTAGAAAGTCCCCAGACGTGCTGTACAGATAGAGCACAAACGCTGGATTTGCAGACAGAAGACCTTGCTGAAGCGTGTTGATAATAGAAACGTGAAAAGAGTGTGATAAGGAGAAGCTGAGAAGGGATAAAAATGAGACCGTAAAAATACGGCTTTTGTTATTTTGTCACGGAACAAAAACTAGAGGAAGTGAGAAAACTCAGTGAGGAGTAATAGTAAAGCCACTAGACAAGCTAGTAAGTATGCCTGGTGAACAATGCAGCTCCAGCCAGGAGGAGACAGGAGATGGATACCGTTTTCAATTCAAAACAAAAAAGCAGAAATAGGGGAATAAATAGTTACACTGGAGTGCAAAACTCTGGCATCCACGTGTAACTCGAAGCGGAAAAGTTTCCCTATTTAAGGACAAGGTAATTGTCGTGCATGTAATTTCACCTTTAAGGTGGTTTGGAGAAGCAAATCTGGCTCCAGGTAAATATGCACAGACAGCTGAACTGCCACAGGACACAAATCAGACTATGGCAAGAGAGGAGTGGCTTGCCTGGGTGTCCTCCAGAGCAAGACTGTGACAAAGGCATAGGCTGCCACAGCGCAGGAGATGGTCGCAGACAAACCCTCTCTGCAGACAGCTGAGGCCACAGTAAATATGGCAAAAAGCATTACAAAAGGAAGAAAAATGCCCGTCCTATTCAATGTCCCTTAGTTAGATGACACAGCCACGACGGCAGCAGTACAGGCATCTAGGTTTCTGCTGGAAGAGATTTTCCAAGCAAGTTCAGCAGATCCAGAGATAGTCTTCAGAAGGCATCTGCCAACCATGCATTTCTCAGCTTTGCTATTAGACTGGTGACTAGTCTCTTACACACCGGGCTGCAGAACCAGCTGGGATACAATTCCCACCACACCAGCAGACTGGAGAAATATGAATTATTTCAATCACATTTCTAAAAACTGAATCTGTGCATAAAGTAATTTTTCCACAAAGAAGCCACAAAACATAATGTGCTGTTGCCCCAGAGGTCTTCGAACAAGGGAAAACCCAGCCTTGAGCAGAAAGGGGTTGGTGGCCAGTGCTCACAGGGCACCACTGGGACATAGAAACATAGTGCAGAAAGGGCCTGGCAGAACGCAAACCAAGTGTAAGGCAGTATTCTGCAGATGGGTGCCCAGCAGACAAGCAGAAGGTAGAAATAGACCCTGATGCAGCCTGTGAGACATCTGGAACACATTGCTCCATGAGCACTGGTGGAGGAGAAACTGGCAAGTCTTCAGCTAGAGTCCTCATTGCTCCTGTGGACATTGTGCAAAGTGAACAGCAGCCAAACTGCAGCGAGGAAACATCAGGTGAACTGAGGAGCTGATCGACTGGGAACTACTGAACAAAGAAAGATGCTCTTCTTCTCCAGTGCCTGGGCACCTAAGCCCTGTCTCACAGAGGTCTACTTCCAGGCAAAAAATTTGAAGTGGCCTAGCAGGAATCCTGATAAGCATGACCTAGGATTGTATTTTCTCTTTCTTTTTTTTTTTCTTTTTTGTCCTGTGTCTAGACTTCATTTCACCTCAAGTGTCTATAAATTAGATGTCCAAGTCTGATTTCATCACCCTCAGGCCCCTTCAACAGTGAGAGGCAGACCCCTCTGCAACATAGTTCATGCGACCCACCCTTTGCTCCTGGCTGGAGGAGACCATCTCTTTACTGCCTGCAAAGGAGGCAGGAGGGCAGTGGAGCAAGACAGACATGGTGCCTCCAAGGCCTGGCGTTCACGAGAGACAGGCTTTTTGTTTCTTGGCAGCAATGAGTCCATCTGCTGGCAAAGAGGATTGCCCTTTGTCCCCTGCACCCAGCTGTACCAAACCCTGGGGCTGCACAGGCCATGAATCACAGCACTTGCAAATAGCAACGACACTGGAATGGCACCTATCATCCAGATGAAGGCACAAACTCTGGGCAAAAAATTGTGGTGCATCAGCCCAAAGGTCTTGCCTTGAAAATCAGGACTTGCAGTCATATCCATATCAACCTGGCCATTGAGCCTGTAGTCAAGGAAAGAAAGATTTCAAAGTTATACGTTTAAAAAAAGCAAGACATTAGAAACCACAAGACTTCTGAGCTATTAGGCTGCCAGGCAAGTCAGAGAGATAGCCCCTAAGATTTATTAACATTATCTGCTACGCAACTCCTGATACAGCTTCAGAACTTGTGGGAAGTCTTATTTATCAACCACAGGGAAAGGACAAATGTGAGAACAGGCCATGACAGATAATAATTCAATGTGCTGGGTGAACCTACAGAGACTGGCATTTTTCATTTCACTTCTCTGTTTGCGAAGAACTTGGCACTGGTGTTGTTTTCATTTAATTTCTCTGTAAGATATTTGGCCATTCATTTTGGCTGGAGATCTGATAAGCAAAGCTAAGAAAACAAAAGGCACATGTTGTTCTTGAGTGGAGAAGAGTCAGGGAAGCTGAAAAGAAAATAGCTTTTTATTAACAACTCAAATATTGACTGAATGTTGCAAGGAGGGAGGAAGGAAAAAAATTGCTCCAGAAGTAACCCGAGAAGAATCCCAGGCTGTTGCTGGAAAGTCTTTACTTTCTGGTTTCTTGCCTTGATAAACATAGCGTCACACTGGAAAATGGAGTCTTGCATTGTGCAAATGTCAGTGGTCAGTGCGAGGAGATGCACAGGCACATACAATGTGGGCATGTATCTACAGGACATGGGTCCTGCATGCATGGATTGCTCAAGTGTAGTCAGATAGGGACAGACCAGTGCAGCACCAGTTGAGATACACCCAAGAGCAGATGTGGGGGTGGGAGGGTGATGTGGCACAGTTGTGTCAGAGGGATTTGAGTGTGGGTGGAAGAGAAGTCCCAGGCGGTGTGCCGGAGTAAGGGGATGGCCATGCCAGCACACCATGGAGCTGGGGGGTGCCAGCCTGCAGGCACGTGCATGGCTGCAGGCATCGAAGTGTAAAGGTTGGGGGAGTCCACAGCGACCATCCTGGAGTAGGAGTAAGAGGGACTAATGGGCTCTCTTCATTCTCTTTTCTGTCTTCCAGTAAATGAAAGACACAGGAAAGGAAATTCTTCTTCTAAGCCAGACAGAAACAACCCTGCACTTCCTCATCAATTCTTCCTTCTTTTGAAAGCGATAGGAAACTAGGGCAGAGAAGACGCAGCCCATTAGGCATTGCCAGATTCAGTTCTGGACTGACGTCTGACACAGTTTTCACCATAAATACCCAACCTCTCGGTTTAGACCTCCAGGGGCAGTAGCTGGTGACTGACAGGGTAAGGAATACGGATGGGATATTCTGATACGGTGAATGATGTAAAGTGAAGTGCCCTGCAGACAGGAATTGGCAGGTTCTGAGAGATACAGACAGGTAAAGCAAAGGTTCCTTGCATGGGAGCAGTCACACCAGGATAAAAAATGGGCCATCTGGGTTATCTCATTCCCAGCAGATCTGCTTATGTCTCCTGCAAAATTTTCAGAAGCTGCTCGTCTTTTGGGAGGCAGAAAATATGATCTACTGGTCAGAAAGCTTCAAATATGGTCTGTCAAAAGCACTTTTCTGCCCCACATTTCCACAGGCAAGTGAGATCGGAGTTGGGTGGAGGAGTCCCTCCAGAGAGCTTGATGGGGAGAGATCCACCCGGCAAGGCTTTTCTGTGGTGCACAAGGAGAAGAAAAGTCCTGAAACATATCCAGCTTGCTCTTTTTTCCTGTATGGGGAAAGTTTCTGCTTCACCTTTTCCTATCAAAGACATCCTCTTAAAAAAGGAGTGAAGGAGTTTAGAAATAAAGACAGGTTGCATTGGAATAGAAACTGGAAAAGGCATCTTCTTAAAGTAGAGACAAAATGAGGCAGAATAAGAGTAAAAAGGGGCTGTAATTTGTCTCCTGCCACTGTGCCCTTTCAGGCTTGCCTCCAGCACATCTTTGCAGCTGTCCACACCAGCTCGAGGCAGGTTGGTAGGACCCCAGGAAGAGCTGCTGCTCCTGCCTCCTTGGAGGGTGGTCAGCGTGTGTGCAGCCCGCGCCCCTGTCCCCAGCCGTCCCTGGGTCGCTGCTCCCCGCGCCCCTCTGCCCCACCGTGTCCTCAGCAGGTCTGGTGGTTGCCAGAACAGAAGAGGAAGAGGCATCTCCTCCTTCCCAGGTCCTGTGTGATCACCGCTTCCCACGCAGCACATCCACGCAGGGAGGGGTGTTTGGTTCTTGCACGAAAGCCCTGCTTACCTCCCTGTCGCCCGCCTCCCCTCCCCTCCCCTCCGCGAAGCACTGCCTGTAGCTCCAGCTGATAACCACCACCGAGCCCCAGCCCTGCCTACGCAGTGCCAGACTGTTCGGTTACCTCCGACAGGTCCTCGGGTCGGGGCTCACACCACGGGCCCCTAAAAATTGCTCCCAGTCCTTGTTCTTGTCAGCCAGGTCCTGGCAAAAGGCTACAAGCTGAAAAAGGAAAAGCAAAAACCACAGATGACTACAAAAACAGCCCCAATTTTCTCACTTTTGCTGGACTGAACTTATTGACATATTAATTTTCAACAGAAATGTGTTTTCTGTACATATTATTTAAAATATTGGTTCAGCTGCTTGAAAACCGAGGGATTTTTAGTCTGCCCCCCTCCCCCCAAACCCCACAGAAAGTAAGTTCTTAAAGGTAGAGGAAAGGAAAAGCAAATGGAAGAAACTGAAACATACTTCTGCTTTTGCTATTGGTTGCAAAGCCATTTCCCACTGGAAAAATGTGTGAAGAGAAAATTCTACTAGAACCATAGCAAAATAAGAAATTATTTTCAGCTGGAATTCTAGGGATAGGTATGGCTTAAGGTAGTTAATTCTTTTTCTAAAAGCGTTTTTCTTTTTAATTCCTGGCAACTCACCTGTTTTGTCTTACACAAAAATGTCATTCATCCTTTTCTCAGCCTGAATACTTTGTATTCTCATGGCTAAAAAAATAAATATTACAGCTTTCCTTTGGGTATCTCTGCAACCCTTCTGATTTTCAGCCAAACCTAGTCTTTTGCAAAGGTGTTATTCTGGTATCTAACAGACACCCTGCCAAATCCATGGACAAGTACATTCCTTTTTGGTCAAGATAAAGCCTGTTGATAGGAATAAGGCTCTCTGGAAATTGCAAAAAGTAGACAGGAAATGCTTCATGAAAAGTGGGAAATGCTTCATGAAAAGTGCTGGGAGAGCCTTGCAACTTGGTGTAGCAGAGTGATGCCTGTGATTATTTGCCACCGACACATTTCAAGGTATTAGGGTTTTGTTATTTAGGTACTTACACAATAAAGCCTTGGAATGTTTTAATTTCTAGGACTGGATGTGATCTGACTCTGTGAGGAGGATATTTTGATAAGATATGCCTGGTGTTGGCTATCCTGACATCACAGATTCTGCTGAAGTAGAGAGTTTAATAAATGTTTTGAATGTGGTACCGATGCCAGTATACATTAATTCATGATGGACTCCAGGAATATGGTACTCCAAATGTATGGCATGATTTATGGTCAACGTTGAGCTCAGAGTAAATGTAGGAATAAAATGTTCTGGGTTGTGAAGGGACAAGTAAGGTAACAGGTCTTTGGCAACTCCTCCACGATGGTAACTTCACTATCTCTTCAAAGTTTTGTTCTGCCAGCCAAGGCACCAGTGAGTGTGGGAGAGGGCTCCCTTCAGTGACCCATTTGCCATCTGACAGGCCTACGTTTCCACCATCCTGGAAATGTAAGTCCTGCAGCCTGGTTAATTGATACCCTGGGCAACCACACTCATCACACCGCAGTGCTCCTGTTAGCATTTGGCAATAGACAGTTTTGAAGCTGGCTTATCAATATGGATTATACTGAATAAATGAAGGAGGTAAAACAATCAATAGTAACATTTCTAGAAGAAAAAACAGAAACATTTGGACAAGAACGCACAAGTTTTCTGTGCTTTTTAATGCCTGTGTCACCAGCGATGCAAGATGTCTATCTGCACAGCACCCATGCTAAGTGTGAATGGAAAAACAGCCATACAAGCGTGTAATTTTTTTCAAAGCTTGGAGCAATAGATGGATGTTTGGTGTACGGAGAAGCTTCACTTTGTGTGTGTGCTTATGCAGTGCAAACCTTCACAGCTTCACCACTGGAATAGAAATGACATCCAGGATGACTCATTTTTACTTGTCAGGAAAAGGCAAAGATGAAGCCACAGTGGTACGTTTGCCCTGCTCCTGCTTTGGAAACAAACTTCCCAACCATTTCCAGTCACTAACAGTGATCCAAGCAGATGAATCTGGTTCTTCATTAATCAGCCTTCAGATTTGCCTGGAGCTTGTTCTAATTGATTTAATGCAGAGCTTCAATTCTCCAGAAACAAGAAATAATATAAATTTACCAAGTTTAACTCCAGCATGTCAATCCAATTTCCAGTGGTTTTACGGTTTTATTTCCTTGGACAATTTTCTGACACTCTCAGCTTGGCAGTGCAGGAGCATATTGCTAAAACAGTACTCCAGATGTGTGCAGAGGTCTGTGTCTTACCCACCTCACTCCAGGGTAAGTATCTGCAAGAATAAGGCTTTTTATAAGTTACACCTTTTGTGGTATCATCTGGTTCCTAGGCCAGACCACTTCTTAGACCACTGTAAGTCTTTCTCAAAGATCTGAATGAACCGTTCTTGGACCCTGGTTTGCTTAGGGGTGCTGCAAGTTGATTTGTAAGTTAGTTTCTGTGGGCTGTGAGGCCTCTAGCAGGTCCAAAGTTACTGTCACATGAAATTCCCTGGCAAATATATACCAGAAAGATAGTCACCTGAGTTCAGCTAAGGAGGAGGAAGGGCAGGGCAGTGAAGAACCTTGCTCACCCACTTCCTTGATCCCTCCGCACCATTTATGCAGATATGGGCAAGTTATGCAGGGACTACCCCGGGGAGCTCAGCTATAAGAGTGAGTCCAGCTGGTGCTCCCCCACGACCCGCGCTGCTTCCCTTTGCCAAAATCCCCACAGACCCCTCACTCCTCACATTACCCACTGCACCACAGCCGCTGCTGCAACGCCGGCCGGGGACACCGGTACTTGCTGATGTGAATCACTGGGTGGGAAGTAACGGGAGCCACTTCACTACCGAGGCAGGTGGACCGAAAGCGAAGCACGAATAGCGAACGCGCCTCTTGCACAGCTCATCAGTGGTACGGATGTTTGCACAAGTTATCCAGGCCCTGGCAGGTAGGAGAAGGAAGTTACACAAATGTTATTAAATAGGCTATCATTTAAGAGAAGCAGTAGTTCCGAGTTAAAGTGAATGTTTGGGATCAGGGCTTTGAAACATCCATTCAACTCTTCTAAAATGTAACTTTTGATAATGTGACCCATAAAGTTTTCCTTAAAGTTCACATCTCTCTCCTTTTTTCTTTTTTCTCTTTTTTATGCTGCAGCCTCTGAACGTAAAATTCAACCATTTGCTCCTTTGGTGTGCACGATTTTTTGTAATAAATGTCATCCCATTCATGCAAGAAGCAGAATTTCTCACTGCCCCTGGTTCTGCAACAAGAGCAGCAATTCTCATATTAAATCATGATATATGAACATTTACAATGAGACAT
>NW_010513450.1:23985-46694 GCF_000687285.1 Phaethon lepturus
GCCTCCTGTATCTCATAATACTGGGTAAAATTGAAAGTGCCGAGTAAGAATGAAGTGTTATCAAGTGAGGACTAAGACCATCTATAATCCCTCTAATCCAAATTGGATTAATTATTTGCAGAAATTGCTAAAAATGCTTGTATTAGATCAAGGGCTAAATGGGTTGAAGTGGGTCGTACAATTTCATGGAGGAGTGGGTTAAGCAAAAAGGGGATTTGTCAATGAGAAAAACTTTATTAAAGAGCTGCTAATTGAAAACAAACTTGTTAAGGAGCTGTCTGCACTCTGAAGAGATCTTTATGCACTTTTATATAAATCACTATTTAATTGAGTCCCTCAGAACTCCTGGCTGGCAGTACATAAGAAGCAACACCATACGCAATCTGTCCTCTTGAAGCATGGGTGAACAAGGAAGAATCTGACAGAGAGAAAGGGCACTAAAGGTCTCTGTTCCGTTAGTGGGATGGACACAAATACTGAGATATTGGCATTAATATGGTAAGCTAGAGAAGTCCATCTAGGAGGCATTCAGCTGGACAGCTGCATTCGTATGAGGTTCGTTGCAAGGTAAACCTTATGCAAGTTATGAAGGAGACATGCAAGCACCTTGGGGCATATATGACACATAGTAATCCAGTTTAGCTCTGAGTTTCCCCCATAGTAAGAAGACCTTTCTGCTGTGACATTAGAAGGAGCTGTTACTCGAGGGGATAGGCTGTTGTCATTCAACTTACACAGGTTTTGTTCAGGAGCACTACCATTAGGAAGATGGTTCATACATCAAAAGGCGCTAAATTTGGCCCATCACTGCTGCACATTACACCCTATCCCGCCTCAAAACCCGAACGCTCTGCCATTGCTCTTCAGTTCTCCACCCCACAAGTGTCTGCTCTTTCCCCCGGTGCACTTCCAGTAGAGTTCATCATGGACCTTCCAGATTCCTGACGCTCTCTACTGAAGTAGTCCAAGTTAAAGTTGCCAAGTCTTCCTAGGGTATCTTCTCTTCGCCCCTTTTTCCCTTCCCTCAGCTTTACTGGTTTCCCTGGATTTTCTCTTCATTCCAGTTCCTTCCCATAAACTCTGTTCTTGACTCCCTCTAATTTCATTTCTGCTTCCTGCAGCTGTAACTTCACCTGCCCTGCATTTTTGTCTCTCCCAGTGAGATAGACCTTCCTCTAAATCCTCCAGGAGCAGAGCAGCTCCAGTCATCCCAAAGCACACGCCAGCTCTCCTGCCTGATCCACTCACTCCTCCCACCTCCCCAGTCCTGCAGGGACATTGCTGTGCTTTCCCAGTTGGCAGACCAATACCATGCTCTTCCACCTCCCTCCTCCTCAGCAACCATCCATATAAATATCAATAATGATGAATTAGGAATTGGCTTAGTGCTATTTAATAATTTACTCATTACTCTAAGTTCTTCCAATGGTTTGTTAGAGCCCAATGCTTAGGGGCTTTAAGAAGAATTTAGCTTCATACTGCTTGAACGTTCTGTACTAATTAAAACAAAATATAAAAATAAGTAATAATGGAAAATGTAGAAAAATAACATAAAATTGTTCTATGGAAGGAATAACTACCAAATGTCTGCATTTAAGAAGGGTGATTTAAAGTTTTTTTCTGGGAGAAATTATAGAATGTAATAGATTCCACAGACAATAATCAGGGCCTTATCTCAAAGTGACAATCTTACCTTATTTGCTATTCTGGGGAAGATGACTTTATTATCAATAATGAAATGAATTGGTTCCTTCATTTAGAATCTTGTTAATACCACACAGGCTTTTCTGTGTCCATTTATTCAGTAGTCTTAACCAAAAATTAATTCCAATGGAAGTAATTCCCTTAAACATCAATTAGCTCAAACATTGTCTTTGGAGGCAACGAGTACAAGTCTGTTCTTTCCTTGCTAACACACTCTTCAGAGCACCTGAAAGGAAAGGAGGACCAGAGTGAGTCCATCACGTCGAGGACTCTTGGTAGAAAGTTCTCTCTAGAGGAGAAGATCCTTCATGGCCCCTTTCCAGATAAAGAACAGCTAAAGCCTTTCCTGTACCAGGAAAGTTTCTCTTTTGCATCATTTAACCATATCCCACATAATCATGGCTGAAAAATAATTATCAAAGTTTGATCCTCTGTTTGAAAACTACACAGCACCTCATCGAGCAGACATCCTGGCTTCATTAAAATTTGGCACATAGTTGTGTTGTCCTGCATTCAACTGCCAGCTATTGCATTTTGTCACAGTGACAACCAATTCTTAACCTCCTCTAGGTGACCTATTAAAGGTTGGTGTTTGGCACTCAGGGATGTTCTGTCCATGGTTCCTTTCTCTTAACTCCCACATGCTCACTGGTGGCCAAGAGGTAGGTGGCTACGAGGATTATGCCAGGCCTTGTGTTCCCAACAGTGAGGAACCCTCGAATGGCTTTTTAAACTACCCTTACAGATACATACACATAATATTCATTTATCAGATGATCCTCCTGTAACTTTATGCTCAGTCAAGCCTATGAATAGCACTGTCGTCTTAATTGTTTGTGTGTTAGAGCACCAACAGCTACCCAGAAAGGCCAGGGAAAGTTTTACTATTCATCATAATCAAAAGAGAACTCTCTACCAGCATTAAAACTGACACTTGGGGTCAGACACGCATGTGTATGAGGGACTGAGGACAAGTAAGACATTCATATCAATGTGCCACAGGACTCCCTCCACAGGGACCTGAGGCATGAGACTAGAGCAGATCTCCATGGTCTTTGGCTTGTGTCTTCCACAGTAACAACCACATCACAATACCTCTTCTGTAAGCTGGCCAACCTTCTCATGGACTCAACTGGATTTTAGCCACAATCTGATACTTTCTCCTGTTACCCCTTGTCCCCAGTGTAGCCTGCAGGTAGATGTGAAGAGGTGAGCAGCGTGGGAGGGAAGCTATAAAAATAAGCAGTCTTTCCAGAGTCTTGGAAATGTCTGCTTGGAATAAGCTGATGTAGCAACTCTGTTCCTGACATGTGCAGACCCTCCCCTCCCTACATCTTTCCAATAATATTGATTAGGTTACAAGTTGTTCACCCTAATTATAAGCTCAAACTCAGAGTGCTCCTCAGTCACTGCCCAGGAACACTACACAGCACCAAGCACATTTAATGCTGAAATAGGTGACTGCACCCTAACAGAGAAGAGTGGAAGAAAAAGTGCTGTGAGGAAAGAGCGAGCATCTCAGCAGATCAAGGGTTGGAGTGTTCCAGAACTCAGGAGTCAACTGGGAGAGACTCATAGAAGTTTGTTTTTTATCAGTCAAGTGAGCTACAAAAGTGAAGACTAACTACTTTTTATTTCGCAAGATCAAAAGCACAAGATTTGTTTAGAGGTGTACCTTTAACTGAAAAAGAGCAAGCTGGTTATCAGATGGTGAGTAACTGGAAAAGAACTAAGTGTAGATATTCTGCACAGTAAAAAAAACATATTTCTTGAAAGTACCAAAAGGCAGCTGCATATAGTGACTCTTACATCACCTTCAGCATGGCTAGACCCAGGTGTGCACATTAATGTGATACCTAAGTTACAGCCATAGGTTTCAGAGAAAAACTTGTCTATTAAACACAGGCTCATAACATTCAGATCATACATCATTCCTAACACAGGTGTCTGTGAGCTACCTGAAGAAGATAATATTTGGGGTTTTTTTCCCCTTCGCTTGTTGGAAAACAATGCAAGCACTAGATCTTGATATAGGAGGACAAGATTCCCTAGAAATAAAGAGAAAACAGAAGTAAATGAAAGTGTAGAAATAATAAAGAAAAAAAACCCCAAAACACAACCAACAAACCAAATCCCACACCTGTCTAAAAGACAAAGAACATACATGGCTAGGATTAGTCCTTTTTTAAAGAAAGAAGAAAAACCCCACCCACAACCGACTCCAACCCCTAATGATGGGCATATAGGTGCACTAAAAGACATAGTTTCAGTTAAAGGTTGCTCTAGACTGTTTTATACCTGACAAAAGAACTGCATTATAAATGCTAAACCACTAAGCCTCATATGTAAAACTAATATTCGCTACATATTGCATACTTGCTATCTTAACGACAGACAATAGGAGCACAAATTGAGGATAGGAAGATTCAATACTTCATATAAGATTATAATTTAAACAGATCTGAATGCAGGAATTACAAAGTCCTGTAGAACAGGATGCCAAAGAATGATATCAGATATAGGAAAGTCAAAGAGTGATATTCTGTCTTTCTATGGGGAAGCCAAATTATGCTTGAAATATGAGTGGTCTCCGGATGACATGGTATGAAACAGAGAGTTTAGCATAAGACTTGCTGATTGTCACAGCAGTGACTGGCTTCCTGGAGAAAACCAGAATCCCGTGGGTGGCACTCACCTGCTGTGACTTAGACATGTAAAGGTCAGTTGTCCAAAACTATGCCAGTCACTGCAGGTTCCCTATATAGTCAATAGAGAAAAACAGATTGTGACATATATGGATGTCATGTTTCCACTGGTTTTACGGGGCATCTGGCAAGACTAGCTCAGGCTCAGGTTTTCAGGTCAGAGCTCAGAGCTAACTTCTTGACATCTAATGCCTAGAATTAAATCCTTTTTCAACCCAAGACTTCCAGAGGAAATCAAGGCTGGAAGAGCTGAGCAATCAGCAGCAATGCATAATTCTCCCCTTGAAAACTGCCTCAGTACCAGAGAACTGGAAAGCAGTAAATATGATCCAACTTTTAAAAAAGTGCTCCTTGGAAAGTCAGAGAAGCACACACCAGTGGGTCTGGCTGAACCTATTCTAAAGAATTCGGTAAATGGACATACAGGTAATTATGATATGTGGGAGAAACAGCAAAGAAAAAAGTATGTCTTGCCGATTTATTAGGATTTGTTTTGAAAAATACAAGTGTGTGAGTGACAAAGACCTACTAACACTCTCCTTGGATTTCCACAGCCGTTCCAGGAGGGATCCTCACCAGAGATAGCTGAAGAAATGCAGCCACCTTGGGATAAAATGGCTGGCCCTGACATAAATAGATAGCTGCTTAAAAGATGGTAAAATAACATATCAGTGGAGGGATGTCAGCAGTGGCTCAGGATACTTGTAAATGATCTGAAAGGACCATGAATGGTGAGATGATAGTGCTGATGACGTTAAGTGATTCAGGATTGAAGAGAGGGCTGTCTGCGAAAAATCACAGATAAATCTGCCAACACTGACTAGATGAGAAAACGACAGTTGAAATTTGGCATAGGTAAACATAGAATTATGCAACATAAGGGAAGGAGCCCTACATTTATATCTATAATGACAGGGTTGGAGCTAGCTATTACTGCTCAGGAAAGAGTTCTTGAAGTCAGTGGATCAAAAGAGATTTGGGGTTTTATAATAGATGGTCCTATGGAAATACCAACTCAATCAGCGAGAAAGGAAATTGATGCTGGAATGTACTAAGAAAGGAAAAGAGGGCAAAACCAAAAACAGAGTCTTGCTACTGTATAAATCCCTGGTGCATCTGCATCCTGAACACTGAGTCATCCCCTCAGAAAGGCTAGTGTAATGTTGGAAAAGGTTCAGAGAATGTAACATGTACAATCAGAAGTCTAGAAGAAGGAGCACAGTAGATCATTTCATTTAGAAAAAAAAAACATGTGAGGGGAAAATTAATGCAGATTTGGGAGTGGGCTGGAAAGGACAAATAGATGGCTTTTCACTTCAGTATGGGAAACAAGGGGCATCAGGCTGGGCTCCTGATGGCAGACTCAAAACCATCAGAAGGATAAGCTATGGACTCTCCATCACTGAGTGCTGCAGAGGGCCAAAATTCAATGTGAATCTTCAAAAAAAAAAAAAAGCAAATCCATGGATGAGAAAGCTGTTCAAAACCATTAGACACAAGGATACCATCCTCTCCCATAAGGTCCCTGCGCTGCAAGTGACTACAGCCTACAAGGACATATTGGAGAGGTATCCCTATTCTTCCTCTCTTTTTATCTTCTTTTGCATGTGCAGTGGCTACCACTCTGAGCAGAAGCATCCTGTGGTCATGCCTTCTCTGCAGGAAGACCATTCAAACAGAAAGTAGAAGTCTGAGACTGCTGGAGGTAGTGAGTGAAAATAATTGTGAATCGTATTGTTTCACAGAAACTGAATCCATCACCAGCAAGAGTTGCATACTTTTTGTTTTTCTTTTCAGGAAGGCTTGTTATATTAAACTATTTTGTACATATTTGATCTCTTCTACTACTTTAAGGGGCTACTAGACTGATTTAACAGTTACTGATTCTAGAGAGAAAAGTGAGAGGAAAGCTGATTTTTAACATGAGAATATCATTTACTGTCTGGATGTGCATAACCAAGAAAAGATATTAGGTATGGACATAAAGTTGTAGAGTTTGAGCCTAGAGGTTATTGAAAGATGCCCATATAAAAATAGCTCCAGTATGTAAGCCATGCACGCAGCCTGTGCAGAAGACAAAGTATACCTTTCAGCAAGTATTTCTCCAACTACTCACTGAGATAGAAACACACCTTCAGAACAAAATCCAGATCCTGGGGAGATGTTGCCTTTGTATTGCATTGGACATTCACATTCTGTAAGTTTCCATCAGACTCGTAAGTCCTCTTCTGAATTAGTATTTTCCACGTTTCCCCTTTTTCCCTCCCCTGCTCCTGCCTATCTGTTCATCACGATCTGCACTCATGATTTCTAGATGGGTAGTCTTCAAATGACAGTTCTTTGTTTGGCCAGATCATTAACCAGCATACAAAGTCACATAACAAACTTTGCACTTACAAATATTTTTCAAGGAATAAACTTATGAAACATTCACAGATTATTGAACTGTTCTACTTTTGTTACGCACATTTATTAAGAATGGATGCTGCACCTGCTGCTTTCATATAAACTCCAAAGGTGGGCTTGCACTTCTCACGCAACTGCTCTTCCTTTACCCCAGAGTCATATTGGGTTTGGGGTTTGGTGTGCTTTTCATCCTTTATAATCATAAATACGTCTAGGGATAATTCTGGCTGCAGCGGGAGATCAAACCCACGTTTTCATTGAGTGAACATATTTCGTACAGGAAGTTGCCCATTTTCATTCTGGCAGGTATCCTTTCAGGATTTTCCCTTGCTTTGCTCTGCGGATTTCTTTCCCCAGGGAGTGTAGATCCCACTGAAGTATATCACATTCAACCTCAGAGGCTTTCAGTGTGTTTTCATCCTGCTTTTATGCCAACAATTTACCTCCATGAAAACAAGAGGAAGATTTGATTTTCAAAGTGTCTATGTGAGGAACTATAAGCTGCTGAGAGAGTGACAGGCTGTAACTTGCTGAAAAACGCAGTTTGTACTTTCTTTTGATCCCTTTACTACTATCAGAAAATTGGTCCAGGAGATCAGGTCTAGGATATCAGGAAATCAAGCAGAAATACAAAGTTACAGTGCTGCCTTTCAGAGCACACTCCTCTTCATCATAGATTTGGGCATAAATTGGGTGTAAGAGAAAATGTGTTTATGCTGCTGGGTCTCAAGTGAGGGAAGGAGCAGAGGAACACTCATTCTGGGAGTTGAATTACACTCTGACATTTGATGCTTCTCCATATCTAGTCACCAGATTTCATTGCTTTCCCTGTGGTGCTCTCAGACTGCCAAGTGAGATTGTGTCTGTGATGAAATGGAGATGTTGTCCCCATGAAAAGTGCTCTTGATCAGGCTTGAAAGAGCACCACTGTGTGTAGGAGCTCAAAACTCTCAAAACAAACATAGAAGGGTGTTGTTAGAAGGATCTACCTGCTTCTACCCACCTTGAGCAAGCCACATATACAGAAGGAAGAGCCTCTGAGCTAGTCATTTATCGTGATCATTTATCACGATGCTTCTGCTATTTGAGACAGGATTTTGTTGTCTTCATTTTAAGTAGGCACTAGATAATGAATAGCTTTGCTGCTTGGGTGACTGGAAGAGACCACCAAATGTTGACTGATGGCACAAAATAATTGAGCCCATGAAGATGTGGAACCCAAGTAGCACTTTGGTAAGCAGGAGGCCAGTTCAAGCGGATGTAGGACAAGTCTATGGATACATCAGTACTATACGCAACGACCAAAGATTGAGGGGTTTACTGAAGCCATTACCACAGATAGTTGAAAGAGTTCCCCAGCAGCCAATAGAAAGGCTATTGCTTTTAGGAAGGGGACGGGCTTTGTATAGTCATGTTCTGCTCATGTGCTCATCACAAAGCACTTGGCAAAGAAAGAACAGGGAAGAGGAAGGCAGTTTCCCAAGATCTCCAACCATTCCAGAGTTGGAGTAAAAATAGATGCAATATTTGCTAATTTCCAGCCCAGTGCTCTTTGCGTAGGTCACAATGCATCCGGTTTACAAATGGCAAATGCATTAATAGTTTTTAATAAAAATAGCTTAATAAAAACAATTGGCAGTCGAGTCTTGCCAGCATGCTTGTAATCTCCTCGGAAGAATTCTGCATTTTGCCCTGCACACACTTGCAGCAGGGGGTGGTTGAGCGGACCCATGCATTCACTCATTCCCGTTGGGTACCAGATGCTGTGCTTACAGCTATGGATGAGCAGCAGGCAAGAAAGCAGCTATAATAACATTCACATATGACATTTTAGATTCTTCTGGATGATTTAGGATCTCACCACAGAGAATTGTAGCATATGTTAATGTTATGCTTAACCCTTTAAAAGACACTTGGGAATGGAAACTCCAAGGAAGTAAACTCAAGAAATTTGGCAAACATGATTCCATGGGAGAAGAGTACAAGTGAAAAAGGAATGAAGGAGCCCAGGTAATTACAAAAAAGGACTGAGAAATGGCCTTAATGCAGGAGAAAAACAAGTAATTGTAATAGAAGAAACTTGTGGCTGCATTGGGTAATTTTCAGTGATTTGGAAACAAAGAAGGAAACATATCATGAGTGGAAACTAAATGTGAACATGCAGTAGCAGAAGGTCAGTATGCAAGAGAAGAGAATGTATTATAATTAGGAAGGGACAAGAGAACAAATTATAATTAGTAAGGGACAAAAAAGCAGCAAGAAAATAAATATTTAAGAATGAGGAAAATTAAATAAATCCTTGGATAATTCCACACAGAGTAAATAATAAATGATACAGAGAAAGCTTAAGTATTCAGCGCATCCCTCATTTAAAAATAAAATGTTACTTTTTTACCAATTATTAATACAATTAATTTTAAGAGAGGAAGAAAGAAAACAGGAGTTCATTCCAGAGTGCTGAAGGAAGTATCCTCAGCAGTTAGAGTCATTTGCCTTTACCTGTGAGGGCACACGGAGGAAGAGTGACACCCTAGAAGACTAGGAAGGAATAAGTATAACATCTGCCATTAAAAAGGAGTAATTGAGGAACCTGGGGAAATACAAGCAGGTCAGTCTAACCTCAGTACCTGGAAAAATACTGGAGCAAGCGGTTAAGCAGCGATTTATAGGCACCTGGGGGATAATAAGGTAATAAGAGAAGAGCCCACATGGATTTGACAAAAACAATTCATGTTGAAACAATCTAATTTCCTCTTCTTGGCAGGGTAACTGGTAGGGAAAGTGGTAGATGTGATATATCACAGCTCTATGAAGGCTTATGACATAGTCCCACACGGCAGTCTTGCAAGTGTGCTTGGGAAATACCATGGAGGATAAACAGCCCTGTTTATCCTATTCTAACATCATGCTTCAGTATTTGTTTTGAGAGTTTTGAGCTGCAGGAAACTACCATGGAGGACAAACAACCCTGAAAACACTACCTGGGCACTAGCCCTAGGGTTTCACAGCCCATTTCAGAGGCTTTTTCAAACAGGACTCTGTTTTGTGCTGCATGGTAGTCAGTATTTTCTTTTACAGCTTTTATGGTAGAGTACAGCAAAATTCGCGCAACATATTCTGACAACTCAGGCAGTGTCTGGACAGGTGAGATGGACTCCTGATGCCTGCTCATTGGAAACAGAGTTGATTTGTGCTCGTGCCCTCCCCAAACCTGGAAATTATCAATCCAGACCTTGTACTGACCTTCTACAGATGGGCAAAATATACCTCCTCACCCTGCAGCTCTCTGACCCTTCCTCATGGCAATCTCTTTGGAATGCCTGTGCCTTTTGCAGTACTCCAGGCTACTTTCAGCAGTAGCAGTGTCACCAGTCTGACAGGCTTCTAACACAGTAAACATATCTAATATCAGGGGAAGGTTCAGAGGAATATTTACCAAATTTGGAAACAGAAAGGATGACTAGTGAAATAAATCACAAAATACAAATGAGTTTGTCTCTAGCTACAAACCAAATGTCTATTTTTTTTCCCCATGTAGCTCACTTACACTGAATGGTGGGTTTTAACATTGGAGGGAGCTATTATGTGGCAATAGTCTCCCACTGACCCATCCACACGATAACACTCTCTCTTTCAATACTCCATCAAATTTTCTTCCTCTACTCGTCACAGAATCACAGAACGGTAGGGGTTGGAAGGGACCTCTGAAGATCCTCTGGTCCAACCCCCCTGCCAAGGCAGGATCACCTAGGGCAAGTTGCACAGGAACGCGTCCAGATGGGTTTCGAAGGTCTCCAGAGAAGGAGACTCCACAACCTCTCCGGGCAGCCTGTTCCAGTGCTCCATCACCCTCACAGTAAAGAAGTTTTTCCTCATGTTGAGGTGGAGCTTCCTGTGCTGCAGTTTGTGCCCATTGTCCCTTGTCCTATCACTGGGCACTACTGAAAAGAGACTGGCTCCATCCTCCTGACAGCCACCCTTCAGATATTGGTAGACATTGATAAGGTCCCCTCTCAGCCTTCTCTTCTCCAGACTAAACAGCCCCAGGTCTCTCAGCCTTTCCTCATACGAGAGATGTTCCAGTCCCTTAATCATCCTTGTAGCCCTCCGTTGGACTCGCTCCACAAGTTCCCCGTCTCTCTTGAACTGAGGAGCCCAGAACTGGACACAATACTCCAGATGAGGCCTCACCAGCGCAGAGTAGAGGGGAAGGAGAACCTCTCTCGACCTGCTGGTCACACTCCTCTTAATGCGCCCCAGGATACCATTGGCCCTCTCGGCCACTAGGGCATATTGCTTCCCATGGGTAACTTTTTGTCTACCAGGACTCCAAGGTCCTTCTCCATGGAGCTAATCTCTTAAGCAAATGTATTTCCTAGAAAAATAGGCCTGGGAAGAAGCTGGAGGAATTGTGTGTGCATCCTTCCCCAAAGTAGGAAGAGCCATACCTGACACATTTCTTCCAGAGCTCCAGTGATGGAGTTGCCTCAGCCCTTGTGTCCTACATCTTCTGGGGACATCTCTGTAACATCAAGCTACCACCTCTACCCATGTTCTTGGCAGGAAGCCCTTACATTTCAGTATAAAGTGTTCCCCATCTGCTTTGGCAGATGATTGATAACCTTAACACCTTGTGAGCTTTGTAAATATGCCAAAGAGTTTACAGTATAAAAATACGAACTGCGCAACTCTTTTTAATGCTGTCACCTCTGGTGTGCTTTCAGCTTTCCATAGACTTCACTCACAGCCCCTCCCAGTAGTTCAGGGGGGAGGTAACAGACAGGAATTGGACCAGGGAGGGTCTGAGACACAAACACTGGGAACATTTCAAAGTACTTTGGAGAATATGATCTTGATGAATTGGAGGCATAACCCAAAATAAATGCAATCAAATTCCACAGAGACAAATGCAAACAGCTCAGTCTGGGATTTAGGCAGGTGAGGTTACCCTTGCCATCAAAGCTGGTTTGAGAATTTTCTATGCCTCTCCCCGCCTCCAATCTGCTCATTTCTGCCTTAGTATAAGTTTGTTGCCCTTTTAGGTGTGATGATCAACTGTTTGTGGGGCTGCATTGCAAAACAGCTCCCTGAGACAACTCAGAATAAAAATACCTCTTCCTTATTTATCAAGTGTCATCTCTAACCTGGTTCAGTTCTCTGCTCTGGTTCACAGCACAGCCCCACAAGCCGTCATATCAGTGCATCTGTGGGGGAAGCAATCTGCAGTAGGGAGAAACAAATGACCTGCCAGAAACACGGAAGCAGAAACTCCATTGCTGAAGAAAAGTTTCATGCACATACATTTTGATGAAGGAGAAATCAGATGTACAAACACAATATGGGGAATAGCTTGTTAGTAACAATACGGCATGACCTAAGCTCCGAGTTAAAGTCTACCACAAACTCGGTATGAGCCCGTGGAGCAATGCCTTTGCGAAAAATAAGCAGATGAACAGCAGCCAGCAACCTAAACCTGACTGTGGAATGTAGTAGCAAGAGGCATGAAGAGATAGGAGGTCATCAGCTTAGTGCTGTGGCTTTTCCTGTCCAACGGACTTTAATAATCATGCCGGTAGCTTGGAGGGAAACCAGAAAAAGATGTCCCATGTGGAGAAATCAGTAAATCAGAGGAATTGGTAAATTTTCTATTCTAAAACAGAGGGGAAGCAAGGGAAGACATACCAGTCCCCTACAACATAGAAACAGTTATAAACAGAGCAATAGCAACTTGCTCTCCATCTTGTACAGGGTAAGACAGCAAAAAATGAACAGCTGATTTTGCATAAAAAGGTTTTCAGCAATATAATAAGAAAAAATCCACTGCCCATCACAACAGAGAAGTACAGAAACAGGCTAGGGACAATTATATTGGCACAACTGCAGGAGAGAACCATATTAAACCATCTATTAAGGGTTGATCCCTGGCTGTGCTTCAGTTCAAGTGGTAAATTAAATGATCTCCTGAGGCTCCTTTAAGTCTTGTATCCTATCATCGGTGCATTTTTTTTAGTGTTACAGGAAGTTGTGGCAAAAAAAAAAAAAAAAGAAAATTATACCTTAACAATGACAATGCATCTACAAGCAAGGTGACCTTACCTTGAACTCTGCTTGAAAGTGAACTTATAAAAGACAGGGTAAGAATCGAGGAGGCTGTAGGAACAGCTAACATAATGATTAGAGACTTGGAAAACAGCAACAAGATTTTCATGACATGTCTGGAAGGAGATGAAATCTGGGGAACATCACATTAAGCAAACTGGAGGACAATTGGGTGTACTCAGAATCTTCACTCTGGCTTGTACAGAATTATACTTTATTGACACACATCAGATTGAAGACTAATGAAGAAGACCGGGCAGAAGCAGGGGCTGTTTTTTGTTTGTTTTATTGTAATTGGTTTCCACAATAGATAATTAATTGTGGAACTTATTGCTGTAAGACATGTCGAAGACTGAGGACTTATCAAGGGGAGATAGAAAAGGAGAGGTGTTAACAAGAATGAGAGATAGATAGAATATGTATTTAGGAGGAATACATTATTCCTGCTTGCCAATTAAATCTGCCATTAGCCCTACAGACAGGAAAGATGCACTTTTGTAGCATACTATTGAACATTTGCTTATTATGGACATTTATCCCAGATGGTGCTGTCCACCATATCTGGCAAAATAAGTCACCAGGTAGATCTATGTCCTCTTAGTTGTATTTGTGTCTTCACAACTACAGCAAGTGTGGGTATCTGCGGGCTGGATGTTGACATTGGCATTTCTGGGCACCAAAAAGGAAATATCTTCAGATCTTAATAGTATCAGTCAGGTGCTAAAATTGTATTATATATGGGAATTCAGCCCCTGGAGGAATGTTAGGCCAGGTTGAAGAGTTCCCCTGACACTTGCAGCAGCGATGAGGCTCTTGCAGATGTCAAAAACAATTCCGTACCTCACTGAAATCCTCCTTAAATTGGCAGTAAAAGACGAGGGCATACGAGACAGATTCAGGCCTGCTAAGGCAAAGCAATGCATAAATGCTGTTTAACAGTGCCTTTTTTGATGGATAGCTAATGATAGCATTGGAAGAACTGTAGGGGAACATATTGATTTTCAAAATCGCATGAAAAAGAAACATCGTTGCTTAATGCTTAAGTACACTACCTACAATAAATACCTCTTCATGCGAGAAAGTACACCCACCACCTGCTTCCTAGCTTTGCTTTATCACCATGAAATCAAAGCAGAGATCAACTCCATCGAGATGGGTCTTTTATGAATTGGTGGTTAGAATTTGATGGTAATAAGTAGCTGTGTGATGGGGAAGAACTTCTCTATTGAATATATATCTTACAATTACACCCAGCAAAACCAGTGGGCAGGAAAAACAATAAGATCCAAAACCTTTCTTTCCAATACATGTATTTTATTTTTATTTTAGGTCTTCTTGCCCCTCTAGCAAAGGTCATAAATTATTTAACTGCTGCAGCTCAGACTTCTCTTCTTTACTGTCTAATAAAATCTGAGAAATATAAATCTATTTTAGGTCCTTTTTTAAAATAATTGAGTGTGGTGACAACCAAAACAGGAATTGAAGCAACAATTCAAAGCAGGGTGTCAGTGAGTTGTGAGCACACCAGGAGATTTCTGCAGAAAGCTTGTAAGAAGGCATTTTGCTTATTTCTGGCTAAAGATGTCTCGTTCCCTTTTTAAATTTAATAATTTATAGATCAACGCTTGTTTTTTGACTCCTGGCTGCATGCTTCCTATTAAACACATAATTCACGTGGTTACATTATTATGTGCTGGGCTGCTTACTTTTCAGCCAAATGATGTGGAAAGAGGTAGCGGTAACTTCATGGAAAGGTATCGGCTTGTGGAATTGTTAAAGACGGGATCAGATCTTTAATCTGTCTGATTTCCCGGGTACTCTTTTGCCCTGAGATTTTAAATAAGCAGCAATTTCTTGGATATGGGCCAGCGATTGTTTGTCACCTGGAATTATTAACGTTTTAACATCAGCTACTGCAGAAATAAAAGGAAAAAGCAAGGTCAAGTAAGAAGTAGGCAAGGGTAAAGAATTAGTACGAGTAGAAAGGAGAGGACGAGTGTGGGCAGAGGGGGAGAGGAGCCAGGTATTTAAGGGTCAGAGGCAGGCACAGCCTGCCCGCTGGTGGCAGACACACGGACAGGGCAGGCTTCTGGCATCTGGGGCCTCAGTCAGAAAAGCCCCCAGGCAACGGGCAGGAGTGCTGCTCGAGACCTGACACACTCCTGGCCGTGCCCCGCTGACCCCCAGCCTTTCCCCACGGGTGCCCTCCGGTCCTGATGCTGAGGAGACACTTTCCAAGTGCCCTCCCTGGGATGAGCTGCAGGAGGCTGAGCAGTCTTGAAGCCTTTCGGGTTTGCACTCACGTACCAAGAGCCGAACGGCTGCACCAAGCTGGTTTTACCGGCCCCACTTCATTTCCCAGACCCTGCTCTGCACAAAGTCATTTCAGAAATTTCCACCAAGAATAAGATTTGCCCTTTCAAGACCTCAAACCCTCCAGTGTTTCTGCCCATCTCTTTCTCCCGGCACTGATCTCTTTCACTCAAGAGAACATAAATGATAGGGGGTTAGTTTAAGCACACAGTAATAGATATTTCTGTATAAAAATAGATTGCCTCCTTACACATGAATTGCTTCAGCTTCCTCATCATTTCTAACTGAGCAACAATAACGACTCCCATAAGAAGCCCTACCAAACCAGCGGTATCTCCACATCCCCTCTGCAGAAGAGGAAGGTGAATTCAAAGGGCACGGAGCACCCACTTTCCACCTTCCCCACCATCTTTCACAACTGCATCAGAGCTGGAAACACGGCGAAAGGCTTTAAAAGGAGGAATTAAAGGTTAAGCAGGTCACAATGAACACAAAACCCGTTTTAAGGTACCTGATGAGCTACTCAGGCAGAATGGATGCGTGATTCTGTGAGAAGCAAAGGGAAAAAAAAAATTAAAGTTTTACAGCAGGGTGAAGGGGGCTGTACCATCTAAAAAGAGTATCATTAAAAAATAGAAAATGTATCTGGAATGCCAGGGGCTCCAAAACTGACAGAAGGTAGCTGAGGGTGGAAGGGAAAATGTACTTTGATGCCAAGATTATACTTTGTGTTAATTGTTGGCTTAGGTGACAAAAACTCATCTGCACCCCCACAAAGGGGTGGAGGGGAGCCTAAATAACACCCTGCCCCAGCTGCTCCCAGGCCATCACAGGAACCACCAGCCCACCAAAGGCTCATCTCCACAAGCCCAGAGGAGCACAGGGGGACGAAGGTAGACAGGAACCCAAATTACAGACTCGGGGGAAGGGACACAATTTCTGGGCCCCTCCCAGGGAAGCCTCAGCCCCGTGGTCCAGGTGTGAAACCCACCACGACGAGTCAACACCAGAGCACCTTTGCAACTGAGGGTGTTGCTGCCTTGGGGGTGTGGGACACATCATGGTATGCAGGGGAAGAGCATTTGGGCTTTTGGGCAGACAACTTATTACTATGAGGTGTTTAGGGAGGAACCAAAGGTGGGGAAAGGACATATCATCTGAGTGTTTTGGGGAGGAACAAGTCTGGGAAAACAGAGGAATAAGATTAAAAGGGCTGACCATGTGTAAATGGTCAGCTGGTCTGTATGCTTGTCTGGCCATGTCCTGCACCCAACCAGCACACCCTGTCCTGTCTTTGTATTAAACACCATTTCTAACTATTTTCCTGGGCAAACAGACTGTATTTTGAGGGGGTTGGGGGGGTACCAGCAACTGGAGTGCAGCCGTGGCCTCAGGTTCTCATACGGCCAGGTGCCAGCAACGGGTGAGACTGGGATCCAGGGGCATATGTGTATATGTTTACATACATGAATGTGTGTGTACATATATGTGCTATAAATGTGTGTCTATGTGCATGTGCCTAACCGGGAGTCCATGTTGAGCCTTGCTGCTGGTTGGAGCTGGAGCAGCATCACCCCTCCTCAGCCTGTTGAATCTAGTGTGATACCCCTGACATTAATATTATTTCGCATGTAACCTTCTGTGGAAGAGCTAATGAGCAGTTTATGCTTTTTATGCTGTATGACTTACAAAGTTTTTTAACAGCCATGAAAATGTTTTGAATCTCAGGCAAGACTGGTTAATGCAAAAGGGAGTGCACCAATCATGTAGCAGAGTAAAAGCATCAAATCCACAAAAGACCACGACGAGGATAACACGCATTTGCCGTATTTGTGTTTCATAACTGAGCTCCATGAAACAAGGAAAGAGCCAACAAGCCCTATAACCTAGAGAGCAGAAGGTGGAGGAACATGCAGTATTAAAGCCCTATTTGATAAAATATCGGGGAATACAATAAATAGGGAGAGAGATAAAAGGAGAATGACTCCATCTCAACCAGAGGCACAGGGAAAGATAGAGCCTTGCAGGAGGCCAGGGCTCAGGGATCACCTCATCCCCATACAAATCATCTGCTGTAGCAACCATGGGTGAATAAACTCACACTCTATTTCACCTCCTTAGTCCTGAGTGAGATTGATTTCACCATTTGAACTGGATTCATTTTCACTATTGAAAAGCTACATGTCTCATTTGAGCTGTCTAGATTCCCTCTGTATAGTCAATGGAGAGAGAAGTGTTTCCACAGCAGCCCATCCTACCTTAAAATTGGTGCCTAAGGTTGGGCAGGGTCTCTTCTCTCTCTGCAGACAGTAAAGGAGCGCAGAGACCTAACTGAGCCAGCCTGCCTATGTTTTAGGCCACCAGAACTGCATCAGAGGACTCCCACTGTGTTTCCAATTTTGGAATCAAGAACTGAATTCCTCACTAGGATAAATTTGGTTCATTTAGCTTTGTTGGTGCTGAGAGATGATGGATAACTCCTGTGAGCAGGAGGAAATGGTTCAGACAAAAAAATCTTTCCATACCTGCAATTTGGGGTGAGTTTGTCACCCTGAGGAGCTGGGAGCTCTCAGGTTGGAAACATGGAGTGGTGGGAGCCGGAAAGCAAACTTCCTAGAGGCTCTCCTCTAGCAGGCACAGCAATGGGCCATAGACAGTGAGACACCTTCCCTCTTCCACTGTTGGGTCCAGGTGACAGATGGAAAGGCCTCCTCAGTAAAGCCATCTTGATGACTGTGCGCACCATATTTTAGTACCTCTTCTAAGAAGCATGATAGACCTCCCTTTGGGTTTATATTTGTGCTTTACATGTAACCGTCTAATCAAACCTAGCTGTTCTGTATCTACAATCTGCCCTCCTCATTATATACTATTATTCCAACCCTTGTGTTAACTCTAAATTTCTTAACAATTATTTTATGCCTCTTTTCCCAAATCAGTGTTGAATAAGGCCAACTGGTAAGGAACAGGAACCCCTAGAAAGAGCATCATTACATTATAATCCCCTGCTGTTATCTATTTTGTCAGTTAGCTGATTGTTAATCCATGTAAGAAGTGCTCTAATGATGTGATGCAGTGCTGGATTTTAAAGCAGAGGTTTTGGCAGGTAAATCATATACCTCACAGAAGTTAAAATAATGTCTATGTAGTGCTCTTTGCTCTGGTAGTTTCCTCAGCGAGTGGAGTCTAGCTCACATGACATGGACAGACACTGGGCTCCTTCACCACCTCCCAGTGTTCAAGTCCTGATGTGCTCTATGTCCTCCACCCTTTATAGTCAAGGCTTTGTGTCCAGCTCCTGTAGAGGACGGAGGAAAAACTGGTTCAGTCCTCTACCATCCCCTCCATTGTCCCCAGCTATAGTGGGTCAAGGACATCCAAGGGAATGCAAGTCCACAAGGGTCCAAGGCTGTTCTGGAGAAGAAAAGCACTTCCCTTAGGGCTAGCAGGGCTGAAAGCTTCTTGCAGGCAACTGGAGTGAAACCAATAGTTGTAGGTTGTTGCTCCAGGAGAAGATGGTTTGATCCTCTCCTGGGAGCTTTAAGCTTGGGATGTTACTGATCCTCAAGGTCCCCCAAAGGTTATCAGAAAATGCATGACAATGCTACTCCCTGGCCCTGCAGCTTTGCATATGATTTCTCTGTTTAAAAAATTCAGTTGTCACAAAGTTCATTCACTGTCAGTAACTCCCTGTAAACAAGTAAAACTGTGGAAGGAAAATGAGATGCAAGGAAAAGAAGATACATTTCCTTTTCTATCAAGGGCCATTGCCCCATTCAGTTATTGCCAGTGGAGTTTTGAGCTACAGACAATCAACAGAGAGGTTCCTTTAATGAGTGCTATGCTCATTAATCTCTCCCTCTAACACAAATGCTAACACAAAGCCCATCGACACCAAGAGAGCACTTCATCAAGGACTTGAAATGAATCCTGTATTGAAGAAAGAGATATTCTGGCTATAACAGCAACAAAACTAAAATGTCTGGCAAGCCTACTACCCATTCTCAGTGGAACATGGCATCAGGACCCTCTGATTTTCAGTGAAACTGAGGCGAAGTCCCCTGTGAGACACCATTTCAATTTTACAGAAGGATTTCACTCTTCCCCAGCAAGTACTCCTACCTGCTGCCTTCCAGGAGGTGAACACCGTGATGAACAGTTCCAGTTCCTTGGAGTACATGATGGCATGTTGGGCACTCCTCTGACCCACTGTCCAGTTGCATGTATCCCACAGAAAGTCACCGTGACTCTCCTCATCACTTTCTAGCCCTCTGTCCTGGAACTCTTTGCTAAGAGAGACAAAGATCAGCATAAAAACTGCATCATCAGCAAAGCAGAAGTGGTGCCATGAGATGCCACCCCCCCAATGCCCTGAGACTGTCATAGCATGGGACAAATTGGCATGGCTCAAGATACAATGATGAAGGATGCTGCAGGTTAACCTGCACCATCACCTCTTTCAGACAAGAACCACCACTTCTTTCAGACAAGTATGCAGAGAGAATGGCCAAGGGAGAGTGAGTGGTACATCACCCTCCCTGTTGTGAGGAGAAATTTGCTATGGACTGGTCTGTCCCTCATCCCCATTCCTGGTTTCAAAGCATCTCCTACCCAGTGGCCCTTCCTTCCACAGTGCTGCCAGCCCATGAGACCACCCTGAGACATTCCCACTCCTCTCCAGGCAGCTAGCCTATGGCTACCAACATCCAGAGGCATCTTCCTACCACGCTTGCCTCCATGGACACAAACACTCATGCATCACTAATGTGATCAGCCTGCAGGACCCTTGCAGATGTATCTGCGGTCCTTCCCTCCTCCCCACCCACCTGTGGGAATCTCCTGTGGAAGGGACCCATCTCACTCCAGCCCACTCTGCCAGCCTGACATGCACAGACCCTATCTTCCACCACTGCAGCCATGACCTCACTGGGCTAATGCACACATCAACACTGGCACCAGCATCTGTATTACACACTTCCACATGCTGTTATCTCCACACTTGGTTTCAGCTTCCAGGCAAAGTGCAGCCTATTTGTATCATAGCTATTTTGCTTTAAAAGCTTAAATGCACGGAAGTAGGATAAATATTTACACTGAGAGCTTAATCAACCACCAGAGAGATAGGCAGACTGCTCTCCTGGTAGAACAAGTTTGTTCACATATACCATCCTGCACCATTACTCTAGAGCTTCCCAGAGAGTCCTAGACCCCGATTCAAGACATTCTTTCCATCCTAACCTGTCTGTACTTGCACAGCCTCTATTTTCTCTGTCTTCCTGCATAGCCTCTATGGAGTCCTGTAACCTCAAAACCTGACCACCGGTTCAATTCTTCTGATAAAACATCATATAAAGGCAGATTCTCTCCTCATCCCAATGCCACACAGAGTTTGCCCCTATACAGAATTAATGAGTTAAATTAGTTGCCTCAGTATAAGAACAAGAAGTCATTCTACAAGAGTACAGGATGAAGGGAAGTGCACATTTTTGTATAGTTCTGGTGGTGTTTTTTTTTTAGGGAGTTCATTGTACAAAACTGGCTGATCAAGCTTTTCAGCAGAAAAAACAATCACCCCTCACAGAAGAAGAAACGTCATCCATGGCAGAGCCTGTGCAGGTCTCCAGGACTGATAGTTCTTGCAAAGCCTTGGTTAAAACTCATGATTTTCTACGTCCCCGGCAGGCACACAGAGTTCCTGGCCCTCAGGAATTCTCCATGGCTGGCTGCCCTGGAGTGGCTAACCATGGAGTCCTGCTGTCTTTCTGTTCTGGAAATTCAGAGATATTTCAGGGGATATCTGTTTGCAGTTAAGATTTGAAACTTTTCAGGCTTGGCAAAAAGAATGTATTTTGAAATCACATTTGTTATCACAAGTCCATTCAGCTCTACAGGTCTACATGGATGAAAAATCAGGATAGGAAGGAGAGACCATGGTTGTATCAGTTTGTATGTTTTCACATGACCTTGTAAGACAGATGTAGATGTTAACAGATCTTTTGTCCATCAGTGGAAAAAGTTACCCATCTCTACTGGCCTAAGAATAACATGAAGGTGCTTTGTCTTTCAGAAAGAGCTCCTTCCAGTCATCAGGCATCCAACATAAGGGGCCCCAGTTCTCATCTGCTTCACCTTACCTGCAGCCACTGTGTTACCTCACTCCCACTGCTGATTTTAGGAGTTGGTGATGATCCTCTTCCTTGACATTTTCTTCTCCAGCAACAGGAATCTGACCACCGACAGCCTGGATGCCTGAAAATCACTGTGGCACCTGGCTCCAGTGGTGAGGGAGCTCCTTCAGAACCAAATGCTGATCACCTGTATAGGTAGCCCTGGTACACATGGACAACCCTCAGCTGATGGAACAAGTCATCCTTCCCACTGCTTCTGAACATGCTCTCAGAAAGAGAGTCCATGATCTTTCTTTATCTACACATAGGTCCCCAGGCACAGCAAATGAATAGCATGATTCTTAAAGGTTCAGTACTCGTGGTTGATGCAGACCCTCAGTTCACCTGACATTTTCTCACTGCTGTTTGGCTGTTGCTCAGTCTGCACAATTTCCACAGGCATGACAAGGACTCTAATCGAAGACTCACCAGTCCCTCTTCCACCAGTGCTACAGAGCAGCTCATCCCAGCTGTCTCATAGGTTGCATCAGGATCTGTTTCTAACATCCATCTGGAGAATATAGCTTCAGACTCTGTATGCATGCTGCCCAAATCCCAACAACACTGTTGTCCTTCCCCGTTTATGTGAGGAATGCCACACTATTGCAGTGCCACATTGCTCTGCTCCTCCATGCCCTGCTGTGAGTACCAAGTCCTACCCTCCCTAGGTGACACCACCTTCTGTTTCATGGCTTCCTTCTCAATGGCCCAGTTACGTCCAGTCATGTTCAGACCATCCTTGAAGAGGGCTGCTTTTACCCAGTCTAACATTGCTGCTTATTAAGATTCCTGAGTTTGCATTTCCATGTGTTCAGCAATCCAGTAGTAACAGAGTCGGTGACAGATTTTAAGACTTTAGAAAGCAAATGTCTGGCAGATGCCTTCTCTACTGCAGGCATCCTGACAGCCTGGATCAGCTGAATTCACACTGTGGAGTCCTCGCTGGACACCTCTGGACACCTTCAGACCCTGCCTGTATTGACAGGTTTTATTCTTTATGAAGGTTGTGGGCAGCTCCACATCCAGACCATGTACAGCTCTCCCTTCCACTTGTCCTACTTTCAAGAGAACAAACATTGTTCTCTCTACCTTTTTTATTTATTGCTTTCCACACAAAAGGAACTGAATCATAATGCTTGCATTTTCCCTGATCCATATGTGACTTTGATTCCTGCATTCCTTTAGTTTGAGCCTTTATCATGCTTCTGCTCTAGTGGGTATACAGAGGGACCCTGGGTTTCCACGGTCTCCTTGCTGTTAATCCTATGCAAGGACAGTTTGTCTGTCCTTGCTATTTGGAGGTATTTCCTTAGGG
>NW_010513450.1:46725-52224 GCF_000687285.1 Phaethon lepturus
AATCTCTCTTGTAATTAGGAGTCACATGGCCTCATTCATCCTAGTCCTCTCTCATCTTCCCCACAGTGAAATGATAAAAAAAGGCTGTATTGTCTGGAAATCCAGCATTCTCAGCCACTTACATCTGTCCGTGGTCCCCGCTTGTTCTTTTTGTAAGTGGTACTTTGTTTTCTTCCCTGCTGTGGGTTTCATTAGGCTTAACAGCTGCAACCATGTGCATTTCATAATGTGCTGGTAACATAAAAAAAGCCCCATTTTCCCAAAATTAAACTGGTTCTTCAGTAAGGAAATTATCTATAGACTCCAAAACTGTGACTAGGAGCTGCAAGGCAGAACCAGCCATGTGCAGAGCAACTGCAGCACCCAGCTCCTCCAGCTGCTGTCCACCTCCAGCTGGATGTGCAGTTTGAATCACACTTACATGGTTCGCACATGGTTATAGGGGGTGAGGAAGCACATTGCTGACGGGGACTGATGCCCTCTACCAAATCACACGTACTAATGAAAATGGATGCCTGGCTGGAATAAATTTTCCATTTTCTTATTCATTAATTTGACTCTCTCTTCAGTGATATATTTGAGGCTAATTATTGCTGACAGCTAAACTTGAAATGATTTTGCAACGAGAGTTGATCACTGGTCACCAATAATCATCATACTTCCCTCAGCTAAAAATACGGGCTTTCTTGCTCTTGATTCTCTTTTACCATCATCACAACAGTATTTTACTTACTGTTGCTGTTGTTACTACTAAATAATTATGGATTGTTGTCACTACTGGCGAGTTGGAAATTTACCCATCTTGGGAGAGACACACACAAGTGTCCAGCCACAACGCTGGCTCTGCAGGGTGCTTGGAAGGTTCTCCAAGACATATCTAATAACAGACACAGTTAAGTGGCCTTCATGAGTCTGTTGTTGCTCTTAGTGAATGCAAGGAACCATCACACATTTATAAAAACATCTCAGAAATACTTGAAGTTTCCTCTACATATTATCCGTCTGAGCATTAACCAGGAAAAGCACTTCTCTTTCTCCAAAGGAAACAGAAAAAATGATACAATTTTAGCTATGTCTGGACTGATGTTACTAGAGGCATCTATAGTCTTGAGCCTCCAGGGGATTCACTGCACTAAATTCGTTGCACATGGGGGTGCAACAGCTACACCACAACCCTTTGCATCTTCCCACTCCAGGCCCCTCTAGCACACATATCACCATGTGCGCTCCCACCACCACTCCAGCACAGTTTGTGTAAAGGGCCACATCACAGCAGGCCTTCAGCTTTGCCGAATACTCATTACTCATCCAGGCTGCTGTTGGAAGGGCTCCAGAATAAGCCTGTGATCAGAAGACCAAATTCAAGGCATCCCTGCCCTTCGTAACTGAGCAATGTAACCTAGGAATTGAAGGGCTTAGATGTTCTAATCCCTCCTCCATCCTAGTCATTAGACAAGTGCAAGTACTCTAACCAGAGGGCTACCCCCACCCTTTCTTTTCTCCATCCTCCCCTACCAAGGGTTTCAGAGAAGTTCTACAGAAAAAACTTCCCATTCCCTGGCTTGATGTGCCTTCATCCTGCCAAAACAAGCTGCAAACCCAAGGTACACTGTCTCCAGAGCAATGGGGCACCATGGGACTAAAATCTCTCAGTCACAAAGAAAGAGTCTGTCAGATGGGGACAGTGTCCATGACTCTCTGCAGCCCAGGGTTCCTCCTCTAACCCTTCAGAGATGCTCCCTGAGAGCTGTCCATGCTCCCTCTGCTCCCAGAGATATAGCATAGTTGGCAGAAAACTGCAGGCTGTGAGAATAAAACCAAAGTGTCACAGGTCCTGAATAGTGCTGAAAAAGAAAGAACATAGACTTTGAGCAGTTCAAATATTTCCATGCTCACTCACCCCACTGAAAGGCCAGGCTGACTTCAAATGGAAATGGTGCAAGTAAAAATAACAATAAGGGGCAGAAGCATGAAAAAAAGAATTCATGAATCAGAGCTTTGATCACACACACTGTCCTGCCTCCATAGAAGTCCCACTAATCCCCGCAGGGCATAGCTCAGCTCATTGCACAGCTGTGCATACATTTTTGTTCAGATGAATCTCACCAACCACTAGAAAAATCAGTTGTACTGCCAATGGCTTACAAATACTTGTAAATAAGGTCAACAACACCAACTTTAAATATTCCATCTTTGGCCTGGGATTGTTTGTTTATGCAATATTTTATCAGCATGTTCTTCATGAAATAGAAAAAACTTTATATTTTCATTTCTTCATAGGCAGAAGGCTGCAGAACGCTGAATTTAAGAAGTCCAAAACACCTTTGCTTTTCAGCTCCTTACTGAAGCCCTCATAGGATCTCTTTATAGACAAAGAGAATATTAAACTGGAGCCACATCTTTGCTCCACTGAGTTTCAATATTGCCCTACATTTGGGCCAGCTGGGATATCTTCTAGAAAGTCATCCTGCATTTATTAATGGTGCTCAAAACCTGCCACCAAAAAAACAATTTCCATGGTATGGCCAGCATGGCAATAGGTCTGAAGGTAAATGCAGGTTTTGGACCCTATTAGTTTCTAATATTCAGCTTTAAGAATCAGATTACGTGTTTGTTCAATAGCAATAAACTTCCAGAGTTTTATAGAGTCATAAAAACACTACAACTGCTTCCATTTATGGCCTGTATATAATTTACTTGGGTAGGTTTCCTCTCTAATGGTGCAGTGCAAGTGATTTGAGTTCTATTAGCTGGAAACAGTACATCTACATTTGCAGAACTCTCATAAATAATTCTGCCCGATGGACGGCATCCCATCCAGACTACTGTG
This sequence comes from Phaethon lepturus, assembly GCF_000687285.1. Lineage (NCBI taxonomy): Eukaryota > Metazoa > Chordata > Aves > Phaethontiformes > Phaethontidae > Phaethon > Phaethon lepturus. Next base: position 49,556 of record NW_010513450.1, read on the forward strand.
TAAGGAAAGGGAGGAGGGGCTGGCAGTGGGGTAGGGGAAGAAGAGGAGGGGAGATTTGGTAGGAATAGAAAAGAAGGCCATTAAGACTTCACACAGATTAGGAATTCAGGGATCCTCTTTTTGCTGGTGGTATCAAAATCCCATTTTCCTGCTTAATTTGTGTGATGCTTTGAGCTTGACATGTACTCACAGTTCATGCTAGACTGCAGGCTAAACTCATTCTGAGCCTTGCAAAGGCATTCATTTGAAACGATATCTCCCAGGACACAAAGAATTCCTGAGCACTCAGAGATGCACTCAGCTCCCTAGAAGCTTTAGAGCAATAAATGAAATGTTAGACTGACTTACAGCTAAATGAATTATTTGGTTTCAGGTACAATAACAGGAGAGCTGTATCTCAGGTTTAAGATTCTTCAGCCATAGCAGGGAAGGGGGCTGGGGGTCACCCTGCAGTAAGAGAGAGGTTGTGTCACCGTGCAAACACCCAAGACAGAGGCAACACCATCTTTTATGTCCATATAGCACCTAATGGTTAAATTACTGTGTTAGGATACTGATTTTAAGTGGGGCTGTCTGCCATCTATCACTATAAATGACATTAATGGTAATGACACTTGATTTTCCACAAGAAAACAAATCAATTATGTAACTTCAAGTCCTTTTTGATAGAATTATAAAACAAAGGGTTAGCAATTGTGGGTCACATTTCTTTAATGCATAACTGGAGGATACTCAAGGATAATAAAGAACTGGTATAGATTTGCTATTATTTATACTAGTCATGTGGCTCCGATACGAAGCTCAGTGCTCTGATACCACTTCTTTAACATACAGCAGAAGAAAATCACAGTGGCTCTTAGACACTGCCGTTCTGTCTCTGGCTGCAATGACTTCAGAAGCTCCCAGACCTATTTAACCTAGCAAAACAATGTCTCAGAGTTGATATGACGGTTCTTTAAAATACATCGGGTGTGTAAATAACAAGAACCAAAAAGGAATATGTAAGTTAGAGGATAATGCTAGAATCAGATCAAAGTGGTCATGAATAAATTTTAGACTGGAAGGCAGAAAAAATCCAAACAAAACTATTACAGAATGACATCCTGGAATGACTTTCTGAACAGTGCAGTAGGGGCAAGAAACATAAATTATTTTAAGGTGAAAAAAATTCAGGAAAGCTTGTAAAGCAGAATATGGGTCAGCCTAGAGTAATAAATAAAATGGGCAGTATGAGCTTGTACGTGACTTGCCTTGCCACTGTACTAGAGAAAAGTGGAGGATGGAAGGAGTCTTGGTTGTTGTTTGCTGATTGTATTTGTTTGGTTCATATATATTCTGTATTGTATACATAGCAAATTCAGCTGTCCTGACAAATATTTTTGTAACCCTGTCTACTCTTTTGGTAAGAGTAAAGTTTGTGTAATGGAAAAATGATTTATTTCAAAAGAATTTTATGTCAAAAATGGAATCAGACAAGGACTTGTGGACTTGTACCTACTTTGTTCAGCCTTCTGTGCTCAGGACTGCTGGCCTCAGCTTTCCTGGATCATGAAAAAGAAGTACCTATTTGCTAATGGCAATTCCTACATGCTACAAGGCCCTGATTCTTTCACAGCCACAAGCATGTCTTAATATTAGAAGCATGAGGTCATTTTCTTACGATTCCAAGTTAGCCTTACAGTGAATGGAATTAGACTCCAAGAAACCGATTAACTTATATTGGTAAGGTTCTCTCTCAGCTTTATTTACTGAAGTGTATTGCATAAATTTCACTTTACAGCATAATGCCATGCAAAATGGAAAAATCAGTCAGAGAAACTGCAAGAGGAAAACTAATTCTTAACTTGGTTGCATCCAGTGCATCCAATGCACAGTACCTAATGGAAACGTTACTGTAGAAAGACATCTACAATAGTCATCATAAAGCGCTTATATTCAGCACCTATGTTGGAATAAGAAAAATAAAGAAAACCATTGCAATATGTTTAAGTACAAAAATGGGCACTAAATGAAGATTATCCCTTATTATTCCTCTTGTCTTAAAAGGAGAATAAAAGGAACAGTCAGAGGAGTAAAATCCTCGTCCATGGTGTAGAAACCAGAGATATCACACTGGGGCTCTGAGCAAATGAGTATCACTCACCAAAAGGACTTCAGAAAGACCAAGAGAAGCCAGCATGACTAAACAGAGAGATAAAAAGGGTACTGGAAATGCAAAAGGATAACAAAAAATTAGAAAAATAAGTGCACAGCAAAAAAATAACAGAATGTTTGCATCTGTTTTTACCATGGAAGAGGTCAAGGAGGCTCCTGCACAGCTACTCTTTCTTTATAAGAGGACACATCAGAGGATCATTCTCAGATTGAAGGAGATCATGAAGCATATCAAAAGGTATTATAACAAATCACCAAGACCAAAGGATATTCTTCCAAGACTACCCGAGGAACTCCACTGTGAAACTGCTGAATTAATAACTGGTGTGCAAGCTGAAATGAAAAAACGTCTCAATGTCAAGACACTTGAAGGTAGATAATGTCATTTCAATTTTTAAAGAGGATCCTATGTAAAGCTCAGGAAACTACAGACTGGTAGCATCTCTGTATCAGACTAATTGTTAGAAATTGTAATATAAAAGAGAACCCATGGTTAAATAAAGTATAATGGGAAA
>NW_010513450.1:52255-56063 GCF_000687285.1 Phaethon lepturus
GTTCTGTAAAGGGAAATCATGCTTTACTAGTGTAATTCTTTGAAGAAGTCAACAGACATGGGGATAAGGGAGATGCAGCTGATAGTGTATTTGCATATCTAAAGGCACTTTACAAAGTCTTTCACCAATAAATCTTAAAGAAGCTAAGCTACCACAGGATGAGAGGGATGGTCCCCACACAAATAAATACTTGTTTAAAAAACACAAAACACAGGTTAATAATTGAATTATCAACATTTACAGGTAAGGGTGGTAGCAACTGAAATTATCTTAGTGAATTAAATTAGTGAATAATATGTTAGAATTTATTACGACAACAAAAGACAGCGTGACAGCAAGCACATCCATGATGCAAGCACCAGCTGGCCACTTTGTGTGGTTCTGATCCCCAACCCAAAAAGGATATAACAGAACTTGAAAAAAAAGCCAAGAAAAGGGCAGCAGATGTGATGAAACTGATTCACAGATATGTGAAAGTGATTTCTATTCAAGGAACAGCCACATACACTATGGTTCTTCATCCTGAAAGAAAGGTATCTGGATGGGGGAAGGGGAAGGGAGAGTTGGGGTAGGTATCCACAAAAGCGTGAGATGATAATTCATTAGCTAATGAATAATTGTAGTAATTGTTCATTTTCTCTTCTATAGCCAGTTACACTCAGCTATCAGATGGCAGGCTCAAAACAAACAGAAGTATGTTCTCCATGTATTACAGAGGTAGTCTGTGAAATTTGCCACCTATAGCTGTGCGTGATGGAAAGCCTACTTGTGTCCAAAATGAGATTGGGCAGGTTCATGCTCCACCGAGGGCTGTGAAATACCAAGGTACCACCTTGGTCTCAGTAGTTCTAGAGCTGCAGGTAACCAGAGGCTTGCTCCACTGTTACATCTGTTCCTTGGCATCCCTCAAACCCCCACTAGGAAAGAGAGCACTCATTGTCAGACCACTCTGAAATACTCAGATCCTTGTAGTAGGTGATTATCAGCAGCAAATGCTGCTCTTCAGAACAGGTTTACCTCCCGTCCCTGTCAAAATCAAGTCTGCAGTGAACCAAGTATCGGTACCCAGGACACACTGCTACCCGTTTGCTGGCTTTTGTGGGTCCAGGTTTTGGACACAATGCCTGTTATCCAACAAGCTGAGTTTAAACAGAAGGAGAGGGAGGTGTCTGCCACATAAGCATGTGGCAAAATGCTGAGGAAAATGTCTTGCAACAGCCTTACTGATCACTCTTCTCTGCAACAGTCATGTGATAGCGAAGATTTGGGGATCTCCAGCAGATCCTTTACAGACAGCTTGCTTTACGTAAAAGTCTGCTTGGAGAGAAATCCTCCAAGTCGATACTAGTTTAACAACGCCCTGTAAATGGTCTTTAATGCTTTCTATAATATGGAGTAGAAAAAGCTTTAGATCAAGACATTTGAGTCAAATCTATTTACAATGCTCTCATCTCCTTTAAGGCAAAATTACCCATACCAGCTGTGAGTCCATAGAGAATAAATGGCTACATCACGCCAAAGAAATCATCTCCATCACTTATGATGGACTAACCTTTATTGTTTGAATCCTCCAGAACTTCCTTTGGTTGCCTGCCAAGTTCAGGAAGCAGTAATCTTCTCTTGATTCATAACCTGGCTCCTGAGAGTATATCCTTTCCTTCTGCCTTCCTCTAATGCACTGGAGGCTGGGCAGAGAGAGACACATGCAAGCAAGTTAGTTTGGCAGTAAACCTGCTTTAAGATCACACTTAGAGCAGCATTAACAACTTTTATTTCAAAGTTTAGCATTTCTTGCTCTCAGGTTCAGGGTAAAAATCTTTGCCATGAAGCTTGTTGGAATCTTCCCTGAGATTTTAACTCCTGGTACTCTTGGGTTGCTTTTTTCCCCCTTCTCCTAACCTGTAGGTTATAGTCCACACCTAAGGATCATAAGAAAATAGCTCACAAGAGTATTCCCACCTACAGAGCGGACCTAGGACATTAGCAAGTCCTCTCATCTGCCCTGATGTCTTCCTGGAGTCCAAGCTAGCTGTGGCTTTTGTTTCCTTGCTTAGGAGCACTGGACAATGTTACACAGTCTGTGGAGGAATATATGATAACAGCATGCCAAGGACCCTTCTCAACCAATACACGGTTGCCTGAGACAAGAGGAATTGGCCCTTTGAACCAAACTCTGGTTTCAGCCAACACCATGTCAGTACCAAAGAGGAAGCTCTTGTTCTGAGTTATGTGATCATTAAAGACATATTAATACCTGTTGATCATTTTATCCCTTTAACTCCTACAAGAATTCTTAAGAGGATGAATTTCTAAATCGAGATATTAATATGCAATACAAATTGCATATTAAAGCCCTGCAGATGATACTGGTAATCTTGGCTGGGGTTCCCCTGTTGCAACTGGTACATTTCTGGCAACTGTTGCCTCCAAACCAGCCCTAGAGTGTCACAGAGGTAGGTTTGTCTTATTTCATTATTAAGTACCTCAGCACAATGAAGTATGAATAGCTACAAAAAGATACATCAAAAATTTTGGCAAGCGTGAAGAGAAGTCAGGCACCTGCGACCACCTTCTCTACAACATCATGGCAAGCCATCAGAGTGGCCCATGAGCATTGCTATTACTACATCAGCAATGGGTGCAGTTCTGTGAGGTTATGCAGATGCCCATGCCTAGGAGAATAACCTTCTGTGCAATCTGCTGTACAGGTACTCAACACAAAAATTACCTCTTTCCCACTCAACATACAAGATTTCAATGTGATCTACCCCGTGCAATGATAAAAAGATCTGTGTGTGATCTTCAGATAGATCAGCAAGGGATTAGTTAGTTATTTTACATCTTACAAGGCAATGGTAGGACTAATGTTGGAATAGTGCATTTAGTCAAGTGAAAAATTGAAGACAGTACAGTGAACAGCAATACAATTATTTGAAGGCTGGAAAATGAGTTTTTATGAAACACTGAAGGAATTCAATACATTCTGACTATCAAAAAAAAATAGACAAGACTGAGAAATGACTTGCTATATGGTGTGTAAACAGCCTCTGAAGGAAAGAAATTAAAATATGCTCTGCAAAGTACCAGAGGAAGTGACCACCAGCTGGAAGGTAAAGTTGCACAAATTCAAATTAGAAATAGAAGTATTAACAACTGAGAGAGTCTCTCGATGGGTCAGGAGTGCAGACCCCACCTCATCAAATAAAATCTGGATGCTGTTCTGGATGATGCTTTCGTTAAACACAAGTTATCAGGCTCATTCTGCAGCTAACTGGAAAAAAATCTCTTGGTACATAAAATCCAACTAAACAACGTAATGGTTCATTCAAGCCAAAAGCTATGCATTTTATATCAAAATGTTATCTTCAAGGAATACTAACATAGCTCATTCAAGTATACAGCACTTAGAAAATGCCAGAACTGGAGTATTATTCCCTATCACATTGCATCAGTCCTCTTGAGCACATGCATGAGCTTTAGCAAGATGATCACTCTGTTGTTTCTTTCCCACACTGTTGCTTTTTCCCCCGACCTCGTTTCTTTTCTTTGAGCGCAGTGGCAGGTCTGCTGCCACTGGAGTGAGCCAGGGTCGTGCCGGTTAAAGTCTGCCACTGCCTATTCCTCTGGCAGCATCTGCAGTTCCTGCCCAGTAGGAAATTCAAGTATTTCAACTTCCATTTTATCTCATTTGGGATCCGAGTTTTAAAAGGGAGGTTTGTTTTGAACGAAATGTTGCAGAATCACATGCACGCCAAATCCAGAAATGTTTTGGATGCGGCTGATGGAAGTAAATTTTCCAACATTCCTG
>NW_010513450.1:56075-59991 GCF_000687285.1 Phaethon lepturus
TGCTGCAGAATATTTCTTTCCATTTGGTTGAACTACACAAAAATATTTTTCATCATTCAGTTCAACATCACTGAATTTTCTGATATTTTTCACTATCTTGTGGAGACTGAAGAATATTGTCCTTTATGCGGCACCGCTTTTAGGAGAGAACGAACTACACTCCACCACCATAAGCAGTAATCGTACTATAAAAGAGAAATCACAGAATCACAGAATCATTAAGGTTGGAAAAGACCTTTAAAATCATCAAGTCCAACCATCAACCCAATGCCACCATGCCCACTAAACCATGTCCTGAAGTGCCACGTCTACACTTTTTTTTAATACTTCCAATGGTGGTGACTCCACCACCTCCCTGGGAGGTGTAACTTTATAATAAGTGAGTCAAAAGCAATTAAAAGTAAATATTTCTTTCAGCCAAAAATATTTTCTCCTGCCAGAGACTTTGACTTTGACTGTGGAAATAACCCTTGAGCTGAGATTTATCTACCCTCACTTACTGGCAAATCTAAAGTTAGATACTTAATGCTGAGGTGTTCATCCTAGGATTCCTCACTCCAAAAGAGCCATTCTGGTAGGTCTCAGGAGCTGCCCTATGAAGGTATTTCCTTTTGTCTCTGTAATGGTACTCTTGTTTCATTGCCAAAATATGGCAAACTACCTCATCTTTACATAAAATGGAGCAAAGGCATGTGATCTCCAAAGACAGAATTTAAGTAGAATTGGCTAAATCCACTTACCACTGGCTGTGAAGGGACCCTGCAGAGACCAGGTGAAGGCAAAGCTGTTTGTAGATGTTTAATGCAAAAGGTGACTTTCACAGGTGGGCACTGAAAAAGCTGAGTAAAAGATTGAGGGATGTTCCCCAAATATCACCTGGGAACTCTGTGGCAGGAGCAGGAGCTGAGTCTGGCCCTTCACAGTAACAGTCCCCCATCATGGCCCCAAAATATCCACCATCTGTCTTGCTTACTCACTCATTTTCCAGCTTCTGCAAAACTAAGGCTGTGCGGTTGCTTGGGTTTTTTTGTTTATTTATTTTATGAAAGTATGGGATTCACCTGTAACAGTGAATCCAAAATTAGTTGCCTAAATCTCAGCTATTTGCCTTGGGCTCCCTTATTCTACATGGAGAGAAGCAGGCACGTTAAGGGTAAGATAATTGGATCTGGTTTTGACATCTATTTTAAGGTGAGATGAATCCTGCCCTAAGCCCCACTGGGTCTATCACCTACCATAAGCACCTACAGTGAATAAGATTAAGCCTGTGCAGTTAGGTACTTCTGCAAGGGCAAAAGTAGTAATCACACAGCTGCAAAACAACATCAGCATGACTTGCTCTGGAAACATAGGTAACTAAAAACATCGAAGTGCTCAAGAAAGTCATGTCAGAGAATCAAAATGTAAATGAAAAATTAGTTGACACTTTGTACTATTTTGACTTTAACAGTTCTGTGTGCACCGCTTCCCCCTGGATAAAATGAAGGCATTAGTACTGATTCACCCCTCAGCTGTATTGTGAAGATATATTCATTAAATTTGGTAAAGAAGGAAGATTCTATGGTGAAGCACAAGAGAAAAATCTGGTAAGAAATTAATAATTCTGTGTTCAGTGCTGTATGCAGTAAATAATGCATTGAGCCACACACTGAACGATGAGACTAAATGAAATATTGAAGAGTTGCTCTTTCAGCAAGCAAGTCTATTCTGTGCACTGAATGAGGCAGTGATTCTGTCTAAAAAGAAGTGATCACATATTTAAGACTGTATTACAATGCAAACACACAGAAAGACTAAACGAAGATTTTGTGGATATCCTTAAATCTGACACTTCCTAATTTTTGAGTGCTTGACTTTGTGACCTTGAAGATGGTTTAGTAAAATATTATTGGGCTTTTTTTTCCTGTTATTTCCCTGTTTTGTTTAAAATATTTGAGTAGTCATCGGACACCTGCTTTACAGATGGTAGCAGAGACAGGTAATCCCCAGCTGGGACATGAAGGACTGCTCAAAAACTTGAGTTAGTTGGGGAGTATATAAAATTGGACAAGACAGTGACGTGAGTCAAACAGGAGAAGTGATCTTATTCTTTGTATTACATATAGACAACTTTTCTGTCCACCCTAGTCCAATATCAGTGACAAACAGAGGCCTGAAAGACACCAGAATCATAGCACAGAACCACCCAAATTCTTAATCACACATACGCTTGCTTTTTGTCTTAAATATATATATGTAGTCCTGTTTCCAACAGTACACAAAGCCTGACATGCCATAAGACTGAATTTTTTCTCTGTAGTTCTATAGGCATCAAGGCTTCAAGATACGCTCATTTTTAAAACAAATGCAAGGCTAATGCTTGTTTGGGATTGTAGAACTAACACATTAGGTGGGCTCAGTACTAATCTGGATGCAATTTATATGAATAACCAGCCAGGGAACTACACATTCTCCTGCCTTCACCTTCCAAGGTGATAAATGCTTTTACATGGCTCAGAGATTGCTCTTCATTTTTTAAGATAAATAAAGGTTTAAGAAGAAACATCAGTTTTACATGAGAAACTCTATTTTTCCTTTAACTTTTGTCATTATTGTATTTGCACTTCAACTTTGCATTAAGCCCCTGCGTTACCATACCATGGCACATTACTCATCCTCCCACACCTCATGTGCAGTCAGAAAAGCAATAATCCTCTCTCCCTTCTACATTTCTCCTCCTCTCTCCCTTCTGCATTTTCCCTTGTCCTCCTTTGTGTGCTTGCTCATGTCCCAGTTCTTACTCCATTCTTCATTGCCTTCCTCCTGCCCATTCTTCTGATCCTCTACAACCACCATGCAAGCCCGCAATGCAAAATACCAAATGCAAAACCAAAGCCAACCTTTGGCTGCATCCAAGGTATATGAAGAGATCCTGGTGTTAAAGACAAAGAAAGAGAAGTGGTTGTTCTTCCTCTTCAGCCTTTAGAGGCCTTAGGTGTGCATAGGTGTCCTGCCCTTCCTCCCTCCAGCTACTCTGCCATCTCACCTATCTTCACCTGCCCTTTCTTGCTGAGCTGTAGTGACTGTGTCTCCGCTGCTGGCCTTCCACCAATCAGCTTCTGTCTACACTATAATGGGGCAGGTAGATGCAGCAGTTGGCTTTGCTATTCAAAACAGAAAAGCCCCCATAGGGTATCACTTCACTAGAATGACATGAAGTCAGGCTCTGAGGTGTCAAAGTCAGGCTCTAGAGAGACTGACCCATGGCCCACAGAGGAGGCAGCAAAAGCCATCAGATGGATTGTACCCACCACCTCTTCCTATTTCAGAGTCATGGCTGAGCTAGGAGATCACATCGACACTGTCACTTTGCTGCTCCTTGCATTCTGCTCCTTATCCCATATACCCCAAATATTCACATACTGGTTCATCTCAACTTTGTGCTGTCCTCTCCCTCTGAGAGATGTCTGTGCGTATCCCTTCTGTGCCACCACAGGGGCATGGTCTCAGGTCACCTGCTACAGAAAGAGAGCTCTGCAGGGCCTTGGCATGCAGGTGACGCAGGTAAAGATGTTTTAGTGGTTAGCAAATTACCACTATATCCAGCAGCATGAGTGCATTTCTTCTTCATATCAAAAATATTTCCTATAAACCTGGACAAAAAGATTCAAGCAAGACTCATTAAAGAACCTTATCTTTTCCAGATACCACAAAAGGGTGTGAGTAAATAGTCTGACCTAACTGCTGAGTTGCTAAATGGGTAAAATGAGGTAAGGAATCATAGAATTGTCTAGGTTGGAAAAGATCCTTAAGATCATCAAGTCCAACCATTCACCCAACACTGCCAAGTCCAACACTAAACCATGCCTAAAGTGCCACATCTACACATTTTTTGAACATCTCAAATGATGGTGACTCTACCACTTCCCTGGACAGC
>NW_010513451.1:0-11822 GCF_000687285.1 Phaethon lepturus
GGGGTGGCCCCCGGCCTCCCCTTGCGTGGGGAGAAACCGCGATAAAACAAGACAGAAACCCCGCTTACTTTCACTGGTTTTGTACCCTTGGCGTTGTTTTAGCTGTTGGATTAATAGGGCGAGGATGGGTAAGGTTTCTTGCCGGGAGTGCGGTGTTGGTGTAGCTGCATTTTAATGTGCTTTAGTGGTTGTGCATGTCCTGGTGTCAGTTTTTGTCCTCAAAAGCCATAGTGAGGGCCTGTGCCGTTTTAAAACAGGGAACTGGTGCGGTTCTTTCCCTTAGGAACTGTGAATATTTCTTTTTCTCCACATGTATGTATGTTTTTTCCCTCAGAGTAGCTCTTTTTTGTTGTTTTTTAATTTCAGTCAAGTATGAATGAAAAATTTTCTGTTCCTCCGGTGGTAGCTGCTCTTTTCTGTGTGTTTTTACTGTATTGAAAATGGCTGAAGTAAAAAAAAAAAAAAAAAATTGTGAAAATGATTAAAATGTCCAAGGTAACCTGGACTGTTGCAGAGCTGCTTTAATCATTGTAACTGGTTTAGCGATGTTACCTTCTAATTACTCTGCTTGGAAGAGGAATGCAGTTGTTAAATTCAGCATTTATACTTTATTCACGTTATATAGCTGTGAGTTGTTAGATAATACAGCAATACTATGAAGCAGAAATTGTGTGACTAAACTTACCCTTTTTACCCCCTTCAGGCTTATAAGGATGTGGAGGGCGTTAGTTTTATCAACTATAAATGTCTGTATTTCTTGTGTTTGAAGTCAGTGAAACTAATAAGAGACTTTATAGTTGTATAAATAACCCAGTGTTCCCAAGAGGAATGTGTACCTTATTGATGGTTTCTAAGCTTTACTGCTAGCACCATGGTCCATTGATACACCATGTTGATATGAAATTATGGTTTCCACTGACGTAAATAGAAGCAGACATTATCAGTTAGACACCTTTTCTTTTTTCCACAATAGCTTATCGCTTTACCTTCCTGTCCTAGAAAAGGTTCTGTCAAAGCAGACAGCTTGACAGCCTACATTGAGGGAAATTTGGAAATGAAGGTACCATCAGTGCAGTCTGTTTTGACAACCAAAGACTTGAGTGATGTGCTTGTCAATCGCTTTTGAGCAGCAATAACCTTAACGGAGATGAATAGGAAGTTACTTGTATGTTTTCTGGTGGGTTGAGGGGGGGGTTGGGGGGTGGGTTTGTCAGCTTTGTATCCAAACTAGCTTAAAGACAAATATTTTAGAAATTTGTGATGAGATTATTGTATGCTGATAATTGTTTTAAAAACTAATGTTCCAGTGAACAGATGAATGTATGAATCCAGAAATTGCGTGCATTAATATGTCAGGGTTTAATGTATGAGCACCTTAGGACATGTGCATTATTATATGAAAGCGGTCAGGAAACTTCTGCCATTTTGCCAGTGATTCACCAGCAGTCTAGGTGGAAACCATTGTCAATCTTGTTTAATTAAGCATTGCAGAAGCTGAGATTCAGTCAACATTGACTTAATTTTTTTATATGTGGCTCAGAGGTCTTAAGTGATGCTGATGGTGGTCATCTCTGAGGATGATGGCAAAGACTGACATCCCATTTATTTAACTAACAAGTGCTGTTTCGTGGTACTTAGGGAATTGACCTTTCCTGTTCTGTAATATGTAATAATATGAAGGATAATTGTCTTCATTTTCTTATTCCACCCAAGAAATCATATGGTTTACATATAGAATACTTGGAAAAAATGCTTCATCCATTTGAAAGAAACTTGTGTAATTGTAGCTTTCAAATGGTATGAAGTGTAAAGCTGCTGAACTAGAAGGAACAAACTCACTTGTATTTAGGTTCCCAAACATCCTGAGCATCTCAAAATAGCTATGCAGCAGCCACTATAAGGTACCTTTTAAGCAGATGACCCTTGATAAAACTCTTCAGTTTTTTACAAAACCTGCTCATTATTTAAAATTCTTTTCCCCAGTGAATTCACTGAATCATTTCGCAGGTGAAACTCTCTGGTTTTGTGGTGGTTCTTCCTGCACCTAGTGAATCAGGTAGTTGTTCACTGGAGCATCCCAAATAATATTGACTGTTAGGCCGGAAAAGAATCTGACTCAAAGTATGTGAGAGAGAAGCCATGGAGGAATTTGTAGTTTGAAGTTAATGCCTTGGATTGCAATTGATAATGAATATTAAACCATTATCATACCAGGAATAAAGATATAATATGCTTCTGCTGTGAAAGATCATTATATAAACACCCTGCACCAGCTGAAACTTCAGTGTGACCTTCAGGATTCTGTGTAGGCTATATTACAGTAATGCAGTCTGAAGTCTATGGGCTCATGATAACTGAGAAAACCACAAATATTTACTTACACTGTGTTACTTTCCTTTCTGTACAGAGATATTCCACAGTGTATGCTGAATTAGGTGCAGTTCCCATCACTTAGTCTGACCACTTGTTTTTCTCAAGAAGCGTCTCTGTTGATGCTTATCTCTTGCATCGGTTTCATTTTCTTGGTTACCAATACAGTAACAGTTGAAATGATACTAGATTTCAAAGGGCTAACTGATTTCTAATGAGGGTTTTTTTATTTGTGGAAATGCGTAATGGGCAACAAGGTGCAGAAGCCCCGTCAGCTTATTGTAAATAGATTTTTCTGATATAAAAAGACTCTCTGGTTAGAGTGCTTGAGGAAATAGCTTTCCTGTTACTGCATGGTAGCAACACGTTGTGTGCGATCAACTGGAGAAGGAAGGGACTTTTGTAATAGAAACATCAAAATTTCTAAATAATTTGTTGTAAATTTATGTTGTCAGAAGCAGTATCGGTTGTGCGCTGCTCTGTGTTGGAATTTGTTCTGTTCGAGTGTGATGATGGGTGTTGCCCTGTGCCCCCTTTGGGATTTCTTTCTAACACAGAAGGAAGGCAGCTACATGTGCTCTAGGGCAACTTTTGGCAGGTAGCGATGGCTTACTATATACATCAGTAACATACTGCAGAAATCTTATGCAGGCAGACTCGCAATAGTTTGTGGGTAAGACTGGCAGAATAACTGTGAGGAGGTATTACTGTTACCTTCGGGAAGGTAGCTCTTGGTTCTGGCTCTAGCTTGAGCTTGGTGTGAGCGAGACACTGTTGCATTACACAGATGAAAAATGTCATGTTGTCTAATTAGCAGAATCTCCTAAACACCAGCCATAGACATTTGGAAAATCTAAAGTCTTTAATGTTCGTTTACACAGAAAGGAAGTCCTGGACATCTTTTGCCGATTTTTACATGAAAGCTTCTGCTCAGCATACTTCTACCCACCTCCCTACACCACAAAAAAAAAGGGATCTCAGGAAGCATGAGGGCCACATGCAGAATAATACCGAAAAATCTCTCTTTATCACTTGGTTGTGTGCCTTTACCTAGAGTATTTTGTACACTGTTAGCTATACTATTAAAAAAGAGGAATTATTAGGAATTTGGAGAAAAGTCTTCATATGGGAGGTGGTGGGGAGGAGACAGGAGGCAAGGGAAGAGGATTGTTTTGACGGACAAAATTGAATTCTTCCTATTTTGCAGCATAAGAAATGGAGAATATGCAGTTAAACTGAAAAGCAGTGCAAAGTGTGGCTGAAGGAAGGAACAGATCTTTCATTTGCTTCATGTAGAGTGTGGCAGAGGTTGCCATGTAATTTGACATGAACACAGAAGAGAGTATTTCTGTCAGATGGGTAATACTGTGGTAAGGTGAGTCTTGAGTTCAGCATTACGGAAGCTGGAGTGTGTATTGACAATTATGCATTCCAACCTTGAAGTCACCACAATAGCCGTAAGTGAAATTTTTCTTGCAAAAAGTCTTGCAAAATCACTTCTCTTAATACTTCGCATAAAGCATTATTTCTCAATTATACAAGTACTTGAAATTGGGAAGGGGGAGCATCTTACCTTAATCTGAGACTTCTGTAGTAGGACTGTGCTTCAGCTACAAGACTACCAAAGAAACGAAGAGTGCAGACTAGCTGAAGTAACTGGAATATGCTAGTCTGGGAGCATCTAGATCTTGCAGGTGGTTCCTGATTTCTTTTGGTTTGTTTCTAGTTTTAACAAGGAAATTCTGGTTTGTCTTATCCCTCTACTGTGCCAGTTTAATAGGTGTGTTTAAAATGATCTAATTAACTACTGTTTAAAAGCAGGCTGTTAACAACATTTGGAATGTTTTATATTATTTTTCAGGATTCTTCCATGTTTATCAGACTCAGTCAGGATAAGCTTTGAAGCTTGAGGTATGGCTGTGTTTTAAACCTGTTGATCAGCTGATGGAGTAGTAGTGCTTGTAGCCTTGTTCTAGAGTCTCCTCAGAACTTCTTCCTGAAATAATTTCTAGCAATTACTTCAGGTCAAATGGTGAGCTAGGGCTTGTTTGTTTTTTTAGGAATCTTGTCTCTTTACTATGCATTGAAGGTCTTCAGGGACCTGCAAGCTAATTATTTTTGATAAATTGTGGCAGGCGGTGTTGGTCTCCAACTCAAATTTAAGAGCTGTCTTTTGGGCAAAAGGAGTGGGGTTCAGGAAAGGTATTACAAAGTGAATGAGTTGAAATTCATGCCAAAGGGGGTGGTTTTAATTACTTACATATTAATACACCAGCTTCTGTGGAACACTCCCAGTGTTCAGTAGCATTTAACTTTATCTGTGCTTTGTTTTTAGAGTAAACATTATTCATACTGACTTAGCACTCTTCACCTTTTGTAACAGCTGTACTTGAATGAGTAACTCTTCTGTGTTGTACTGCAGGGACTGTGTAATATAAATGTCCTTCAAAAGTGAGTGAAATAAAACTCTTACTGTTGACAGAATTCTGTAAGTCACATTCCTCCAGCTTGTCCTCTCGCCCTTGCCCCCCCACTTTGTTATCACAGGTACTATTTGATATTAGGAGCTGTGCAAACAAATGAAAGGGTTCAAGACTTCCTTATCCAGTGTTTGTATCTGATGAATCTCTTACTCTCAGTATGGCAAGACTGAAGTGTCTTGTGCCCTTTATTTTTTTTAAATTCTGTGCCAAGATGCAAGAACCAAAGGAGACACCTTGAAATTAATGGCCACTAAATCTGAAAGAAGTAGTAGGAAGTGAATTTGGTTAGCTTACATGGTGTACTGAAATTGTGACATGCTGCATAAACATTATTTTATGACCATTAATCATTCTGGCAGTTATGCAGGCCTAATGATAATTAAATCGCATGTTTCTGAGTGTAAGCTGTTCTCTGGGAGGCTCAGTAGAAAATTTTTCCGCTGCTTTTACAAGTGAATGTTATACTAATGAAACCTTGAAAAAATCTCTTCATGCATCCAGTGAAGCAATCATCTCTGTAATGTTTTACAATTTAAAATTCCTATTTCAGTTCATGTTGCAAAAATCAAGCCTGGGTTTTGTGCCACAGTGAAGTGCTTGGGGTGGTTTGACGAGATATGAAAGAGCAAAATGCTGTCCTGCTTCAGAGAGGAGATACGGAAGAAAGAGTAGGAGTGTATGCATACTGTGAAGCAAGCCTGAGCCTCCCTCTCTATAAATGAAAAATCTTCCCAGCAATGTACAATGTATGTTCTAGCTTGGGTAGATAGGTATTTCTTGAGCTCTTCTAGAGCAATTAAAAGTCTATTTTAAATGGCGTTTGGGCAATTGTTTTTAGACATGTCTGAGGAGCTGAAGTGTTTACATGTAAAATACCAAATTGATCAAGTACCCTGTTGTAAAGAACAGAACCAATTAAACTCAAAAGATGTTGATAGTTGTTTATTATAATACCAAAATTGTCATTGGTCACCTGTGTTGTTACTAATTATTTGTGTGGGTATACATTAAAATTCATGGTTTTTTGGAAGCAAGAAAATAATTAGCTCTTACTTAGCAGCTCCAGGACAGTAGTTCCTAGTTTTGCTTGCTTTGTAAAGAGAATGTGGATTTTGTTTCAAAAATAGTTCAGACAAGGGCAAAGTCTCACAGATCACTTAAGCAATTACAAAGAAAAATCCACTCTCCCATGTATCTTTCCAGACTTGAAATTACTTTTCTGTAAGGAGTGTTTATTTCTTTGCTTGTTAAAATGCTGTGTTTTTTTTCCTGCATCTGTGGGTGTCTTCACCTCTCCTGTTCTCTTTAATGACTTTATATTATCTGGTATTAGCCACTTTCCTTCTAAGTGAATTTTTTTTTCATTTAAGTTAACTTTGTTCTATAAGAGCTGGTATTCAATTCAGCGAGCTAATGCAGGTAACAGAGATGGCATGTTGCCTATTAATTTTGTTGCTTTGATAATTCAGACTTGCAGGATGGGCTGTTTGGATAATGGAGCAACCGTGGGACTCTTTGTTCTTGGATTTTACTGGGGACTATCAAAATGTCACTGCTTCCTCTGGAACTGGTGAGAAGCTAGGGAGCATTGTTCATGGCGCACTCCCTCGTGACTACTTTGGCTGTTGCTGTAAATTTGGAAGGAGAAAGATAAAAATAAGTTAGACTAAACTGGCTTGAAGGAATGGACTGGGTAAGTTAAACCAGAGGCTGCAACTTGGGCTGTCCTTCCTGTTTATGAGTCATTGTCCTGTTTAATTGTGTGAAAAGACCTCCTGTAGAATTAATTAAGAGAGAGCTCTTAGTAGTGCTGCAAAAAACTTTAGTTAAAATGGTGAATTTTAATTTTAGTCATCCTTGTTTAACCAGGCTTTAAGGTTTGAAGCCTGGAGACTATAACTTCTTTGTAGGCGATTCATACAAGTGGAAAGAAAATGTTATTCAGGGAGGTGAGAATTAGTTCAACTTTGATTGCTTGGAATAATCCAGGCTATTTTAAATGTGACTGTTTTGTTGCCAGCTGTTGTTGGATTCTACAGAAAAGGTGTGAGCCATCAGGGGTGTCTTCTGGACTTGCTAATGCTTGTGCCCATTGTTAGTCTCTTGTACTTGTGTCCTATATTAAATCACTGCTCTCTGAAAACATTGCTTCTCTGATACCGCTTTACGCTGTGTATTTACTGCGTTGTACTTTGTACAGAGCCTTTTCCTGACTTGAAGATGACTTACTTAATGATTCCCTCTGTTTTTCTCTTCTGAATGTGTCAAGTTTAAGGATGTATTTGTGTTAAGGATCTTCAGGGAGACTAATAATTCGTTTTGCATTGATAATTTTTAGCACCTTTTCTGCACACTACATCACAGTAAGGGTTGATGGTGTGTTTGGAAACCCTCTAAATCATCCAGCTCTAGTTTTTTGTAGAAGGAAGAGGCTGTGAATCAATAACAGTAGGCAAGTGGAGGTATTGGGAATAACCTTGTTCTGACTTGTGTCAGAATGTATTGGGAAATGTAGCTTTTCGGTTTTCCCTTCAGTGATGCTGCTTAGCATTTTACTGGTGACTTGGGACATAGAAATAAAAGGTCTATTGGAGTACAGGATACTTATTTTTATTATTAAAATAATAAAGTGAAAGGCTATGGACAAAGCTCTGCTAAACACTTCACCAGAAAGCAAAAAGGCGCAGTCTGGCTGGAACTTTCCAGGCTAAGGACCTGTATTGTCTTTAAGTCACCTTTGATGGCCTGCTTGGATTTTGAGAGGAGCATTTGTTTCAGCCTCCTGTTTTGAGGGCTGCTGGTGGAAAAGGGCAGACTTCTGGTTAGAGCAAGAGACACCTGGTAGCAGAGACTTGACAGCTTTGTGGCTGCAAAGCAAAATAAATTCCCTAAGTTATACTTGCACTAAATGTACCCCTTTTTCCTAGTTATTACCAGAATTGAGAAGACTTATCCTCTCACCAAGCACTGTAATATTTGCAGAATACATGCCTGTGGAGGGGGAAAAAAAAAATACCTGGCAAAATTTTCATCTCTCCTTAATGTGTGATGTTCTGTTTCATTTCTGTAGCATTTGCAAACAGTAAAGAATAAGAATAGGACTAATAAGGACTAATGACATAAAAACTGGCAAGTCACTTTCAGGCTTTTTTTTAGCATTTATTCCTGTACCAGGTGTATCGGAAATTAATCAGTTGGATTATTCTACATAAAGTGTCAAAGGCTCTGCACTTTAGTTCATAGAAGTGAAATATTTCCCTTCCTGGTTTTCTAAGTCTGAGGGTTTATATGGCTTCAGCAAGCAGAGGGATGGGTAGTTAGCTTTTCTGGTCACTCCTTTCTCAGTGGAACTTCTCAGTCAAATGTTTCTAACAAATTCCACACAAGGATTGGGTGGAGATGTCTCTGGGTGTGTTTCTGACGAGGAATTATATGATCGCAACCATTTTTTATGTGGGTTTTCAGCTTTGCTAGACCAGTTTAGAATAGAACAACTTGAGCTCTGTCAAGCTGAAGCTTGGGAATGATGTAGATGATTTCAGGATATACCAGGAAGAAAGGCGTCCACAGAAATACTTGGTATCGGTGAGGTAAATTATACATCAGTATTTGAGGATGTAATGGTGTGGCTGTCGCATTAGGCACTGCATGATGATAACAGGGTGTGGTGTCAGTATTACTCACTAGGTATTAAAACGATCACAGGCATATTTTTCTTTCATGTAAAATCTGAAGGGGGGGCAACACATTCCACTGTGTCTTCCTGTGAGTAGTGTACGAATTCACCTGATAAATAAGAATGTTAGTTGTCCTTCCCCAGGACAGGGGAAAAAGAAAGCCTTAGGCTTTGCCAGTTCATGTGACAGTAATTAGGAGTCTTCAGGAAAGGGAAGTGAGTGACAGCAATCTTTTCCTTCAAGCACATCTGATAAGTTCTGAAATTACATTAATGTATTAATGTAGCTTTTGAGATGTGGGAATAGAATCAGTCAGGTTGATGTGACGAGCTGGTATGTGAGCTGTCGTTACAGAATGAAAATTGACAGTAAGTCTCTGAAAATCCAGTGACTGCAGTGTGCTAATAAATGCGTTCAAATACTTTGTTCCTGTTAGGTTTTGTATATTAAAGAAAATAATTCCCAGCGCAATTATGAGAGCTTCAGTAGTGCTACTGCAGGTGGCTTTGGCTTTCAAGTTTTGAGAATTCTCTTTTTTGAATTGTTTATCTTTCAGTTTTAGCTTACTGTCACTGCTTTTGTTCCCAAAATAGTGAGTGGCTAAATACAGGAGTGAGTAAAGAGATGTTGACTGCATTGGTGGCTTCAATGCTTAGTTTTCCCTTCCAATGCCTTATAATCAGGGTCTTGCACAATACAAGAGAATTCAAGTGATCAAGTCATGCAAATATTGCCTGTACAAGGCTTGCTTGTTGCTTTTCCTGGCTTGGTCCGCATTAATAGAGGTGTGACTGGCAGCTAAGTGCACGCGTTCTATTTTAAGAGGCTGAAAGAAGGAAATTTTAAAGAGAGAGAGAAGTAGTTTTGTATGTAGTCCATGTGTGCAGTAACTGTACAACACCAGATTTACTCTCAAGGTACTAGAACAGGTAGTGTTATGGTCAGGGCATGTGAAGACTCAAACACGTGCAGTCTCATAGCAGTCTGGGATGCTATGCCCATTAAGAGCTCTTGGTGGGCTGTGACCACTTCAAGGAGGAGATTGTTAATGGAAGTTAAAACACCCAAGTGAAGTTGCTTGACTGTGCAGATGATTTTGTGGTTTTTTTTTTCTTTCAGAGTATCTTCCAGTCCTTAGTTTTCTGTGAATGAGGTTCATTAACAGAAGTTTACTCTCTGCTTTTAAAAAGGAAGACTATTTCAGCATGCTATGGAGATCTATGTACTTTTTAGTAACAGAACACTGGCAATAATCTGTGAGATGGTGTACTGTGTATTTTTTTTATTTTACATCATTCCAGTTGCTGATACTGCTATAGTATAGGTGTAATGTGTTTTCAAAGGTGAATACACCTTTTAAAACTTAACATCATAAACTGAGAATGAGAAAATTGTTCTTTATGGACTGTTCCACTTAAAACAAGTTTCATGCTAAGTAAGCAGTGAATAAGAAAACTTTATTCAAAAAGACAAAATTATGTGTCTGGAGTAGAACTGTTTTTACAAGTCCAGAGCAGCAAAATTAATCAAGATTTTTAATAGGTAGCTTCCTGGGATTATTAATATACTGCCCTCTTGCTTGAATGGTTTTCAAGTTTTGTAACATTGAACTTTTATAACTAGGGTTTATAATTCAAACCATCTCTTAAGAGGATGTAAGGTACTTTTTTTTCCCCCCTGTGTTTGAATTCAAACTCCTGCAAAAAATAAATATAACTTATCTATTACTGATAGGAGGATTAATGGGATGCTAGAGGCTTGGATTTTTTCTCTTACACAGCTATCTTGTATTGTTTCCTATATTAAAAAAAATGAAAAAAAAAAAGGCATCAGCTTTCATTTTTTGTGGTTAAGCTCCGAGATGTTTGTTATTGGTTAAGAGTAGGTGTTTAATGGAAACCCTGGGACTCGAGCCTTTTGTTTCCACTCACTAAAACCATGAGTACTGTTTTTAATGATATTGTAAAGCTGTAAAGAAAAGATGCTATTTTTATAAATCTGGAAGGTAAGTGAGACTAACACCAAAGCAGCAAAATATTTAAGTGTGGTTTGGTTTTTTTACCTTATAATTGAAGGTTACATGAAAAGTCTCATTCAAAAGGTGTACCTTACCCCAGGCTATTTCTGGCCTCTGGAGCTGCTCTTTTTAGCCGTGCTACAAATTGAATCACTGGGTGCCAGTAGCATTTAAAGCAAACAAGGCTCAATTACATTCTGAGTCAGAAGCACCTGAATTAACCTGCTTTTCAGCAACAGTTGTGTGACCTCTCCTACTGATATTTAAAGACTTTAAGCCCTGTGTGAATGATACTTAACACTACTTAAAAGTGATGAGCAGGTTTGTCCATGCTGAATAGTATTTGGATTTTTAGAAAAAAACCCTATGCTCAGAGGTGTGGAGACTATCTTGTTAACATACTGTTCAAGATTATTTTTTTGTGTCTATGCAACTGTTACAACAGAGCTGAAACTCTCCAGGCTGAGTGCCATTTCAGCAACAAGCTGTCTCTTAACCTTGGATTACTCCAGAGCTTTAGTGTAGACTAGGTTATGTTATTAAAACAGAATTGCAGCCTGTGTCACAGAAACAAGCAGAATAATCATCTGTGAAACTTATATTCTTTATCTTAATATTCCTGCTATTATTACCAGTGAAGCTACTACGGGGCTAGCCAAAGGAGGCGCTCTGGCTTAGTTTGGTCCCTGTAAGCTATTTTTTGTATCAGCTATTGTAACATTTACATGATTGCTTCTTTGCTTGCAACTCTTGGTTCTAGGAGCAGTAAGAAAACTTGGAGTTATGGACTGATACAGCATTCTTTCATCTTCTTTAGACAGCACTTTGCTCAGTGCTATAACCATGATGAGCTGAAAGGATGCTTTTGACTGTATTTGTGTGACTTGCACAGTCAAGAAACATTGGTTAAATCTAGCTGTGAAGCATTGATTTTGAAACATAGATGATTTGGGGGTAGATTTAGTATAAAGGAACAATTCCACGGGTTGTTATTGCTTGAGTTCCTTATTCCATTTCACCTATTCTCATCATTCCAAATTCTTAGTCTAGTCATCCTCAGTGTTGGGACTGCTTAATAACATTTAAATGTGTCGTTAAAATTTAGGCAGTACTTCAGAGATGACTTTCATTAATGAAGATATACTTAAAAATCTGTGTTGCCTTGGTTGTGCCCAAATAAGCTGCTCATGAAACTACACCTAAAAACTTGACAAATCTGTGTTGATGCTAGAAGAGGCTGTCTTGAAGTTTCCCTCTCCTGTGCTTCCCCCACTC
>NW_010513451.1:11853-14098 GCF_000687285.1 Phaethon lepturus
AGGACTGCTTGACCATTTAACAGATCTGGAACAGCTTTTGGAGCCTGTTAGAAGCTAATGTGGGAAGGAAAGGGATTAGTTTTTGACAGATTAAGTCACTGGTGCAGGTGTCACATGTTGGATCTAAGCTGGCACAGGAGTACTTTCTGAGAAGCAGTTCTGACTTGTCCCGCTATAAGCCATGCTTAAAACACACTGAAAATACCAAATAGGTAAAATTTCACTATTTGTCTTCGTTGGTGGTAGAATGAAAACGTAAGTGTGGATGTTTCAGTCCTCACAAGGATAAGATGTTATCTTGTGGTAAGCAATGCAGGTTATCATCTGCTGTCTTAGTAGAGATTAGATTCTGTTGCTGTGGTGTTAAATCTCGGCTGGAGTATCACGCTTGTAGCTAGTGGCTATGATCTGGTCTCTGTTTACAGCTTGAGTGTTTTCACTAATCTTTTAAAAATTCTCTTTTTAGTTCTAGACAGGATGAGTGCAGGTAGACTTAAGCTGTGATCTGGGAGAGAAAAGGGGAAAACCTAGAAACTTCTATTAGCTTCTATTAGCAACTCCTCAGTTTGCCTACTTTTTGGAAGTGGTTGTTACAGCTGCAGTGTTGTGGTAAGCAGAATGGTGTTTTGACAACTGTTTTTAATTGTGCACCTTTTATTTGAAGTTGATGTGCCATACAGTTTCTTACTAATGTAGAAATGGTATCACATGGTTGTCTGAGCAGGTGCCTGAAGTAGAGGTGCTGAATTCTTGAAGCTGATATAGTTTAATAACTCTGTCCCAGAATCTTTGAGAGAGAAGGGTGTAACCGGGTACAAATTATTATAAGGCTTAGGGGGTGAAAAAATTTCCTTGTGAACTCCTGCTATGATGAAATGTATGTGCCAGGAGACGAGGTGCTCCACTACCTTTTGAAATAACATCACAGTAGTCTAGAGATTTTGTACACAATATGAGATCCCTTCTTGTATTATAATGTTTAAAATGAATTCGTGAATAAAAAAATGGGTGGACAAGCAACTACATTAGTAGTTTTGTTTAGAAATTCATTAGTTATTTTCATTGCTTTTTGGATGACTTTGTGCTTTTGTTAAAAAATGTTTTTGATGTTTAAGTGCAGTCTTCCAAAACAAAATTGCTTTGAAGGTAAATAGAATAACTGAGCTTTATTAGAGACTACTGTTATGTAAACAATTATTAACATGAAGCTGTTTGACATCTATTTTTAAAATGGGGGTAGCATCTACGAAGTGACAAGAAAAACCACCTCCAATTCAAAGAAGTTAAAAGGGGGAGAAATAAACCACTGAAGAGGAAGTTCTGAGACAAAGCTTTCAAATGGACACTTAAAAGATTTGTTTTCAGAATGCCTGTGAAGTTGTATGTAAAATGTGATTTTACATTTACGTTTTGCTTTCAATGACTCATTGAAATAAAAGCCTCTTTCCTATGCTTGGCAGTAGCAGGTGTATTCACTTAATACTGCTTTTATGGTATATTTCAGCATTTCCTTGTTATGGCACCTGGAATTTTGGACACAGGAGGTTTGGGATTTTTTAAGAATCCACTAGGTAGTTCGAAAACAAGTAACACTTTTGGGAGAGTGACTAATGTAATGCTAACTCTTGAACATACGATGAAGGAGGTGGGGAGGAGCTTCAGACTATCACTTGGTTCTAGCCTTGTAAGTCTACCAGAAATATTTTCAGTAATATTTTTCACAGGACACTAAAAAAGCATGTGTGCACACACAGGAAGCACCCAAAAAGATCCAGCTTTGGCAACTTTGGGATTTTATTTTCAGACACTGTTTCTTTCACAAAAGTTGGGAAGGGGGTGTGTGGTTAATTATTAAAGGTTGTTTTGTAGATTGGAGGCTGGGGAGCTTTTTTGGACAGTTTTTTGACCAGAGTCTCCAGCCAGAGTTGAATTCTCCCCTTCTCTGTCTCACTGTTTTGCATTGCAGTAACAATGTTATTGTAGCTGTAGTGTCACTGACATCAAAGCAGAATTACAGCTGCTGAATTGAGCTGGGAGAAGAGCTCTTATGGGAGATTGTCTGGCAAACAATAGTTTGTAATTTTTTGTTCGGTTGGGTTTTTTATGCATTCTCTTCCATTGAATTGTGCTGGGTCTTAACTAAATGATTCACAGCTATTTATCTCAGTCTAAGAAATGATAAAGGCAACAAGATCTTCCACTCCCCCCCCCCCCCCCCCCTTCCTCCCTCGCCTCCCCTCATTAG
>NW_010513451.1:14129-15909 GCF_000687285.1 Phaethon lepturus
CTACTGGATGCCTATAGTAGTATAGTAGTCAGGTAACTATTATTCTTGCATGAAAAAAGAATGATACTGGCCATTTTTTTAAAATGGCTTCTCTTTAGCAGATGCCAATCTTATTACTGCTATACTTTTGATACTTCAGATCACTGAAAGGTGCATAGAAAAAAAGGTTTGCTTCAGCAGGTTAGCACTCAAAGATGCTTGTTCTTTCACCTGTGCCTATGCAGCTGAAGTGTTTGCAGTCTCCAGAATGCTACTCCCTTCCTATTGCTTTCTCTTTTTGAAGCTTACTACTTAGATTTTTATTTTAGATGAGCTGTGTGGCTGATTTGTTGCCCTGTTTCACTTAAAATGAGGTGTTGGTTGTGTAATTGCTGTCCATCCACATTTCTGCCTACCTGTGTTCATTAAAGACCTCCATTTAAAACTGCTAGCTTCAACCAGGGAACAACTATGCGAACAGTTTAGCTGGAACACCTTAGAAAGGAATGAGTAAGGGAGAGTAGTGACTTCTCTAGCTGACACCAAGAGGTAATGTGTGTTTGTACCCTTGAATCTGAAGACTTTTACAAGCTTGTCCTTTTTATCTTTACTATGGCTTCTTTCATGGGTGATCTGATGGCAAGCAGTAGCAAATCTGGAAGTTATGGGGTTTTGTTTGTGTTTTAAAACCAACCAAACAAAACTTTTTTTTGTGATATAGGCTCTTGTATAAACTCTGATAACTGTCATAGGAGAGATTGGTCCTCCTGGACATACAAACTTTAACCTGTTTTTTCTAGTCTTCTGGTATGGATAAGGAATTGTCCTCTCTAACTTCCCCAGTTACTTGGGAAAGGCCTCAGACTCAGTAATGTCAGAATATAATTCTTCAGGGGCACATTAATTACTTGACCATTAACTCTAGTTTTCAAATTTGTAGTTGTTGCAATTCTTTTGGTTATTTGAGTATTCAGAAAGCAACTGTTCAAACACATTTCTACTTCAGGGAAAAGCAAATTATTGCTTGCCTCCTCAAGAGCAGGATTGATAGCTCCTGCCTATTCAACCAGTTGAACCAAAGTGTCTCTTCTGCGAACTGTTGAGGGTATTTTAAGTGCCTTCTGCCTTTCTTCTGTTATTCCTTGATTTTTAATTCTGGTTTAATCATTATGTTACTGTGATAGTCATCTGCACTGACAAATGCAAGAACTCTTAATTTGAAATGAAAGGAACATGTTGTAGACCTGCTTGTCTGCCTTTAACTACCTAGTTTTAATCATCTGTGGGCTTTGGAGTCCTTATGATTGGTAGAAAAGTTTTCTTAGGTGATAGATCATTAAACCATTTACTATTAAGAGTGGGTCACTTCCCCTTTCTCTTAAATAAGCCATAAGGGATGTATAATATCAACCAGAAATTATGAAGTTAGTCATGTATATTTTTCCTGAAAATTTACTGTTCCAGCCATGTGGAGGTTGTATTTGGGGGGGTATGAGCAGCAAGGTTTAAGCTTTCTCTACATACATGTTGTCTTTTGATATTCACGACCTTAATGGTCTGAGACTAATTGAGTGTTGAGTGAGAAGAAGAGGTCAAGAAAATGGTATATTAGGTTTCATTCCATTGTTTTTCCTGTGAAATGTTGGATAAATAACTTTATTCAACAATTTTCTGTTGTGTAGTAAGACATTAGCTCTTGCCTCACAGGATGTTGTGAAGTTTAAATCATTGTAAATTGCTTGTAGATCCTCTGTTGGGAAGGTGCTGTGGTAGAATTGTGAAGTTGGGGGGGGGGGGGGGG
>NW_010513451.1:15919-67371 GCF_000687285.1 Phaethon lepturus
AAGCCAGGAAGTTTCAAATGAGGGATAACATCTTGTCCTTAACTGGCCCCATTTTCCTAAGGTACTTTACAGACTACCAAATAAGACTTTTGCATGAAAGTAGATAAACTTCTTTGTTTTCACAGTCAAAATAAAAATTACTGAGGATAAAAGAAACCGAATGTGGAATCTGATTTAACTGAGCTTCAGTGAGTTTGGGACAGAATTGAAGTTTCAAATGAGGGATAACATCTTGTCCTTAACTGGCCCCATTTTCCTAAGGTACTTTACAGACTACCAAATAAGACTTTTGCATGAAAGTAGATAAACTTCTTTGTTTTCACAGTCAAAATAAAAATTACTGAGGATAAAAGAAACCGAATGTGGAATCTGATTTAACTGAGCTTCAGTGAGTTTGGGACAGAATTCTGATGGTGTCATTATTTTTTTTGTTTCTTTTTGGAAGAAACTTATTATATAACCACTGAAGCCCATTGGTGTTTGTGTAGCTTTGAAAGAAGGGTGGGAACATGTGTTACAAACTTCCAGGATTTGCTGTTGGGTGGGAATTTCTTTTGTTACAGAGCTCTGCCTTCTGGGTGAGTGTTGAACGGTGTTGGAGAGTGTGCATGGGAGCAGGCATGCGCGCAGAGGAGGAATGAGGAAGTGGAGCACTTGCCGTCAGTTGACGGTGTACAGCGAACTTTCAGAAAGCGAACGGGAGGGGGAAAAGAATCTCAAACTATTGGAAATACTATTCTGGGCTTATTGTATCAGTGTTGTTCATGGAGCTCCCCAGGCGAAGGTAAGCAGCTTTTTCTTCTATGTACTCTTCTCTGATCAGGCATGGGCTTTCTCTTTAATTTTTTTTCAGAGGTTTTTCTGTGGAACTAGATACGGAAAACACAGCTAGCATGATTTATCCTTTTCTGTGAACCATGAAGTTGGCAGTAGGGGTTGTTTGGGTGTGCGGCTTCAGTGTGCCTTTTGAGAACAGTGTTGAGTGTCTATAAACAACCCATTGCTCTGGGCTGGTCAGGGTTTGCTGTGGGTTTTCAGGTCAGTTTTTTGCTAAAATGAAATTCAGGACTTTAAAGTATTAGGTCCTGCACTTCTCAAGAAAGAGAGGAAACGTACTTCAGTGTTCCCAGATACATTTGTTACATGGGGCATACTGGAGCAGAAAACAAACTTACTTGAATAATAGGTGAAAATTGGTGGTGTCTGTTTGGCGCTAAGTATGGAGGGGTCCAGTTGTTGTGTAGGATTGCACTGTGGGCATCTGGTAATCCTGATTAGTTAGGAATTGTTTTACTATTATCTGTTAATTTCTTTTAGGTTGTTGACTTATTTTTAATCTATAGAGTGAGAGAGAGGGTTTGAAGTAGTTAATGTATCACAGGAGAGAGAACTGCACTTATGGCTAGGTTACTTTTTCTCAGATATGTATATGTTTCTACTAAGAGTAAAAGTCTTTGAAAGATTTATTAAAATGGTATTTTCTTTATTAGATTAAATTATGGATTAGCCAAGAGCTGTATTTGCGTGAGCAGATCAAATGGCAAGCCTGAGTTTGTTTTGGCATTGAGGAACTGCTTCAGTGTTAAGCTTTGCACTAAATAGGCTTACTTATGTTCACTATTATGCTACAGGAAGTTCTGCTTGTTTTATTTTTGAGTAGGACTCAGCAAAAATGAAACAGCTTCAGGACTAAAAGTGGACAATAAAAATTATTGTTATTCGAAACGTTGATCTTCAAATGTCAAGAAGGTGATGATACTGCTCTGGTAAGGAAAGCTTAGTGAAATGCCATAGAGAGATATGTAAAAACACACGAGCAGGTAATGCTCTTAAGAGCTGTATACACTGAAACAACAGAAACTGAGCAGAGGGTGCCCCGTAGGTGTGCTGAGTCATCTGCCTTAAACTGTAACATGACTTACTGTGGACTGCTGCTGGGAAAGATCAGTGCTAACTTGTGCATGACGAAGTGGCACATGATACGTCTGTGCTAGTACACGTTGGGTCCAAATAACATGTTTGTGAGAGAAGTCGATACATACTTGGTACCTGTACTGAAGGACTTGGAGAGTGTGCTTAATTTAAGGGAGTGGAATTTTAACTGAAAACAGAAGATTTTCCTGTATGTCATCATGTAAGAAACTTGATGCCAGTGGATATTGGGACAAAGTGTTCTACATTTTAAAAACATCTTATTCCTGAGGGTTGAATCTGCAAAGCATTCTAGCTACGTGTGGAAGGCTCTGGTCATTGCAGATATAACACAGCTTGGACACAAGATTGCGTTGCCCCTCTGCGTTGTAGTATGGCAGAGTAAAGAATGCAGCGAAACATTGAGCGATTCTCCTGGTGGTTTATAGAATGATCCTGTCTTTCTCTGAAGCACTGGCAGGGTCCCAGAGGAGACAGGTCACTGATCTGATTACAACATGACATTTCCAGTCTGGGTTGAAGGATGGAATTTCAAGGATTTTTTGGGGGTAGGTAGGGCCCAGAAGAGAGAAGAAATTTTTCCAGGTTCCTCTAGCTGTGGATAAAAACAGCTTATGCAGGACTAATCAGAGGAGGGGACTTGCATGCATGTATTTCATATCTTTGAACTCAGAAATAATGAAATAAATCTGTCTGTGATCTATGTCTTGGGGCATCTTAATTATAGCTGCTTGTCCTCCAATTTATGTACTGTGGATGTGTCTTCTTAGTTTTTTGTTTTCTTGGGTTTTAGCATATCTTTTATTTTCCTCTTATCATGCACAGAAGTGCGTGTATGTATATTTGAAGTGTTGGAAGCTAACAGCTGTGAAATACTTAGCAAATTGAGAGGGTGGGCTAAAAATGTCATCTGTAACAGGAAGGGAGATTTTATTTAAATAGTTATGTCTGTTGTAAATGTTTGTGTTCTTTGCATTTGCCTCACCTCTGGCATAATGCTGGATAGAAACATTTTTTAAAAAAAAAGTGTTGTACTATGACAGTGTGAATATGCTTTTTCTACCTTATCTGTACAAGGAAGTATTCCCTTTCTTTAGTGGTAATGGTTCCAATAACTGTCTGTGTTAATGAAGCTCTCTTGTTTCCATTGTTTTATTGCTGTTTGTAATCTCTCTTGTTTAAAGTAGCTCTTTGCAGTTAGAGAATACTTTGTTTCTGATTACGGTCAAGGTCTTAGCCCATCTTTCCCGGCTTCACTTCTTATGAGTATACCCCATGTGTATGCTTTGTGCCTGGAAGAGATTTCTGTTGTATCTCTGCCCTTGACTCTGCTGCTTTGTCTGAAGATGGAAGATCCAGCCGGAAAACTGGACCATGTACACGGAAAGCTTTGGCAGCAGCAGCGGTATTTGGTTTAGTGCCAGCCTGCGTGCATGCAGCTTGTGAACCATCGGTCTCTGTGATGCCATTCCCATCTTACGTGGGACTGGAGGAATTTGACAGTTCTGTGCTGATCTACTTGGGAGATTTATTGCAGAGCAGGGTTTGTTGCTCAAACGGTTATTCTTTTCTCCTGTAGGGAAAAGGTTGGCTGGATCAAGCCAGTTAGCCATCTGTTCTAGCAGTTAGATAGACTGTGCTGAAATAGATGATTTCCTGAGGTTTCTCCTAGCCATATTTTATATTGTCAGTGCTGTCTGTGGCCTTCCTCTGTCATTTAGGCACCAGTATGCGTCCACAGACACTTCAGAGTTTGGTGAAATGAGAGGTAGGAGAGAATTCTATCATGGGTAAGGGGTGCTCTCTGCATACCCACTGTCAGGGCTGTGAGTTTTCCATTCACCTGTGATGTGCCCTTCTATTCTGGTAGTTCGGTGCCAGGCTTGGGCTCATTAGGACCCTCTGAGAGTTGTGCTTGTATGTAAGCTTTGCTTACGTTGTTTTCCAGCCTTTTGAGACCTGCCTTGATAAGGGATCAGGGATGCCACTAATTACTCCCTCCCCAGACTCCCCAAACTTCTTTCAACTGTTGAGACTGTAAATAAACATGACCTATTTCATTATGCCAGTTGTCTGGAGTGGGCAGAGGTACAGGTAGGAACAACATGTCTCTGTTTGTTTTTTATTTTTAATTAGTTAACTCATATTGAAGTTGTGTTCAACTCCTTTTTTCCAGTTCAGAGCCAGAGATGGTGGGGTCTCCATGTCCACATCTACTTTCTAGTGTTGATGGTACAGCTTCATGTTAGGTTCTGGTTTTTGGTTTCCTCAGTTACTAAAAAAAATTGCTCTTTTCCTTAACTCTTGGTTAAAACTCGATGTTTCAAATGGACTGTTCAAATGGTTTCTGAATTGTAGATGAGTGTGGGAAATTGTTGGTAAATATTTTAATACCAGTGTGGTAGAAAGGAAGCAATATGATTCAGCTTTTAAATTTTGAACTTCAAGTAGTATTTCATAGCACAGCAATACATACACTAGACTTATCAAGCTGTGTACTGCTCTTTGCAGAAGGATTTTTGTAGAGTTTCAAGGTAATTTTTATTACAGATTTGGTTTACAAAGAATTATTCTAGTAGGAATATTTGATATCAAGGATTAAGTAAAAATATGTAAAGGGGGCAGGGAGGGGGTGAAGGCTTGGAAATAAATTTGCTGGATGTTTTGGGTAGTTAGCTCAGTCGAGTAACTTATAAGAATACATGTTTTCATTTGGGTTATGATGATACAGTAGTAATGGGAATGATTTGGCTGTCTGCTGACAACATTAAAAAAAAAATTACTGATTTGCTATTAAAGAGGTAATTTGGAAAGGGGAACCCTGAACAATGTTGGCAGATCCAGTTGTGCAATGGTGGTGTTAGGGTTAACCACATGCACTGCCTCTTCCTCAGTACCACCCTGCCTGGGTAGTATTGATTTCTTATTGATTCCTTGTTGGCTGGTAAACAGTGGCTCTGTGGCATGGTAGGTTGTTTTTTTAAAGATAGGAGTAATTTTTTTCATTAGCTTTAAAACTAAGCTTTAATGTTTTGTTGACGAAATGTGGCTAAAAGCTTAACTAGTAACTCTTCATTGTTTGCCTTGGCAAAACGATGTTAACTGTGAAGAACATTGCCTTAAATTCTGGAACAAAACCCTGAGGCTTTTCAGAGTCTCTGTTTTAGCATTGGATTTTTGTTGCTGTTTTAAAATGCTTTGATTCTGAATTGCACAAGTCCTAACTTGAAGTTTCTCTCTCTGCCTTTACTTAGAATTGAGATTTTAATTTTAATTTTGAGTTTGTTTTTTAAGCTAAGATTTGATAAAAGGTTGCTGTTTTGCTTATATGAGAACTTTCTATCCGAACAGATATAGCAAGCAAGTGCACACTCCTTGGTGTGAAATGTAAGCCAGTGGTGTGTGGGAAAGAGAAACTAACACATCTGGGTGGTTGGGGTGGTTTTTTTGTTTTGCTGCTTGATTTAGAAAAATCTGTTTTGTAGTAAAAGCGTGTGACCTGAACTGTTGGTTTTTTTGCTAACTTAACTGATGAAAAGTAAGCCAGACATCAGAAATTTTTTTTTATTACCAGTTTTCCTTTTGATAATGATTCTTTTCATATCACTTCATCTGTCTACTCTTTTGCATTTCTCCTCACATGCAGAGTTCTGTTTGTCCCAAAGGGATCTCTGATCTTCCATTCCCTTACAATTAGTAATGCTTGATCCTCTTAGCATTTTGATTCAGAAGTGCCAAATAATAGAGACCTCCCAGGTTCTCTTCCTGTAGTGTTTCAGTGTAATTTCTCAATGCATTGAAGATGTTACTTTCTCTGTCAATATAATCTCTAGGTAGGCAATGAATTATGTAATTCGGGATTAGAAGAGGGTTCTTGGAAAACAGTTGTCAGTGTTCTGGTCCAAAAAGACTCCTAGAAATTTTCTTCCTGCGTTTGAAGGATGGAGCTGCTTGGTGGGCAGACTGAGGGCAAGCAATCAATGCGGAATTATACCCAGTAATGCATGGAAACTCCCAGGATAACTGAAACGTGACCGGATCAGTCCATGTGGCACTGTGCAGCTCTGTACAGATCAGCTTGTGTGAAGGTGCTGTAGTAGCAGTATGCAGTATTACCTAGCGATGTGCATGAGCTGTATTGCATGCGATACAGACAGGCGTCTGACTGTACCCTGAGCCATTCATCCATTTCTTGAAGGCTATGGCAGCTCAGATGTTTCCGCAGCGTCATTGTGTGCCAGTCTAGAGCCCACTGAACTGGGAAGAAAGCTTGCTTGTGATAGAGGTTTTGGCTGAAGCCTTGTCTAAGCAAAATTATTTAGAGTTCATGATGAATTACATAAAAAAAACCCTGTTCTAGTGGAATAAGCACAACAGCCCTTCAAAAATTGACTTTTTAAAATCAAATCTGGTTGTTGTTAATTGGCTCATTTGTAAAGAAAAAAGAGAACATAAAAACTGAAACCTAATTAGTCTTATAACTTCAATGAGATAGATAACTATCTTGATTTTTTTTTTTTTTTAAGCTGCATAACAGCAGAAACAGTTTTAAGTGTCTTTTTCAGTGCCAGAACCTAGCTGGAATTAAAGTAAGTCATGACTCAGTCCTCTATTTAATGTCAGAGCTGCACTCCTAGTTCAGCTATACCTCTACAAGTAGTATTTACCTAGCATAAAGGATTTCACATGCCCATTCCAGTAGAGAATGCTAACTTTCTGTTTCTGTTTTCTTTTAGGTTATGTTTCACACTATGTGCTGACTGTCTGTACTTACAGAAGATATTTAAAAACAAACAGACTTTTTTTTGAAGATTTTGATTCCAGTGGAATCTGTGCTTTAGATTTTTGTCTTGTCAATTAACTCCTGAAGCAATGCCTGTACAAGCTCCACAATGGACGGATTTTCTCTCCTGCCCGATTTGCACACAGACTTTCGACGAAACAATCCGGAAGCCCATCAGCTTGGGTTGTGGCCACACTGTCTGCAAGATGTGCCTCAACAAGCTCCACCGTAAGGCATGCCCTTTTGACCAGACCACTATCAATACAGACATAGAGCTCCTACCTGTGAACTCAGCGTTGCTGCAACTAGTGGGTGCTCAGGTATCAGTGCTTTTTTTTTTTTAATCAGTTTCTATGTTGTTTTCCTTCTTTCTTTTAGGAGGGCAAGTCATGAATAAAGAATATGACTCTGTAATGGTGTGTAGAGTAGACAAGTACCTTTTTGTAGACTGACTTGAATGAGTACAGGTTTTAGACCTTTGGTATGCTGTAGTAGAGGTGCCTGGAACAAGAAACAGTTCAAATCTTCATTATACCAGTCACTGACTGTGATTTTTGTGTTACATTTGATTTAGTGTAACCATGGGCTGTCATCAGAATGGGGGGTTCTGTTCCCTTCCTTCTTCCCTAACTCCTATCTAGCCATGCTCTGCCAAAAGGATGAACTGGATCAGTGAGCTATCGGATGGGAAGCCATACTTCTGTGATAGGTTATTTGCTTTACCCGAGTCACCCTATGGACTTGTGATCGGTTGTCTTGAAAGCAGGAGGGGAGACTAGGGGAAATGAGACAGACCCCTCTTGTAGCAGCCTTTATACTGCCCTATGTTTAATTTGAAACTATGCTCTGGAAATGTAATTTCCTGAGCTGACATGTTAACCTGAATCCATGTAGGTGAATGGGGGGGCCTGCCTCAGATTCCCTTTCGCTGGAATGGGTACTCATGAGGTCAGCTGAACTGGTGATCTGATGGAGAGGAGTACTGCAGTCGCGCTGGTCCTGATGGCAGACAAGGAAAGGGGCAGGGATGTGTGGAAAGCAGGATTGCCCTGTTCAGTTGGGGCACAAGCTTATTGTGGTTAGATCACTGGTAGTTTCCTGTGACCCATACCTCGCAAGGCTGGACAGGATTGTGGACTTGGGCAGAGGAGGGACAATCGTGTCTAACTTATGGATGAGGAACAAAAAATGTGGACAGGATGCAGTTACCATAGCAGGCTTGTTGTTTTGTTCTGTTCTGCTTCTGTGTCTGGGCTCAGCTGAGTTGGAGACAGCAGAAAATTCAGCGATACCCATAGCCTAGGAAAAAGAGAAGAGCTATGGTGTGGAGGAAAGAAAGATGTTCTTATTTTCGTTAGGAACTGTGACCTAGAGATCCAGACGTGGTTTTGCTACTTCTTTTGTTGTTTGGTTTATCACGTAATATGGCTACCTTGTTGTTCTTTTGTGGTGTATGGCATAGAAGTTATTTCAGAAGTTTAAAAATTGAGTTGTCTTTCTGGCTGTGCTAAGTGACTCATCCTGCTCTGCAGGAGAGGACAATGAGACAGCGTGCTTACATTTCTGTGATGTGTGTATGCCGCCATCTTTGAAGAGCTTCCAAGGAGTGTGAAATCTGTGGGTGATGCTGTAAATAAATATTGTAATTCTTTCTCCCTTGTATCTTCTTTTCTCTCTGGAGTTTCTGGAATATAATATAGCTGTATCCAAATGTCCACATTTATGATAAAGTGTTGTCTTCCTCCTGCGTTTTTGGGGTTGCTTTGTGTGCATTTGTTGAGCCTTGTGAGAAGCTATGTGATAGCTTTTAACTTGATCGTTGCTTGAGTTAAAATTTCCATAAAAACAAGATCCTCTGGAACGAGATGGAAAATCACCCTGCGTCTGTTACAGGTAATTGAGAATTCTATTCTGGTTTTGCTAGTTAGCCAGCCAGAGTTTCCTCATCCATATGCGTGAGGTATGAAGAAGGAAGAGCATCTTGAGTGCGCACTGAACTCTATGTTCATAATTCATATGGAAT
Source organism: Phaethon lepturus (assembly GCF_000687285.1). Classification (NCBI taxonomy): domain Eukaryota; kingdom Metazoa; phylum Chordata; class Aves; order Phaethontiformes; family Phaethontidae; genus Phaethon; species Phaethon lepturus. Next base: position 24,658 of record NW_010513451.1, read on the forward strand.
TAAATCCTAAAATGACATAATTTTTGTCTCCTTTTTATAGTTTAATTTATGTGATCAAGACTTATAGGACCTTGTTTCGTGGTGACCTTAGAGCAAATGCTACCAAAAGAGATGGTACTCCCTTCCCCCTCACTTGTCGCTCATTCCAGCATGTATACTGCTCGCTGCATTCTGATACCTAAACAATAATCGTTGATTTTAGTTGGGTTTTTATTACTGACAAACTTTCCCTTTGAAAGATATATGCACTACCTCCCTGCCTCAGCTCCTAATTTCACTGAGCATGTGAACGAAATCAGTATTCAGTATAGCTCACCTTCCTTTCTCCCTTTACCTCTGCCTTCCTGGCACCTATTGTAGTGTTTACCAGACTATGGAGTACTAGAAAATAAATACTACTTTGCTGTGAAGGACAGTAGAACAGTTGCTATTTTCCATTAGTCTTTCTAAGACCATGTAAAAAATTTTTTTACAGGAAAAAGCTTGATTAAGAACACCAAAAAAAGTACTTTAGAGAAACTACAGTAATTTTGAACTCTGTCCTGTTAAGAAGGTGGGCTGTCTTTGGTACATCTCAACAAAAATGCTTTGTGAGCAGCAAGTCAGCTTACAAAGCACAAGTAGTATCATCAAGTTTAGTAAAACAAAGCCCCTTTTCTTGTTCCACTTCTTGGTTTAGTTTCAGGAGGGTGTATGTGTCATTAATGTCCCCTAATCTCCAACAAACAGCTGCACACCTTAACCCCAGCCCATGGAGATGTGTAATGCTTTATTTTTTAAATCATAACTTCCAAAAAAACAGGTTTCATTTTAGAAGTAAATACAGTACAACACAATTAAAGCTTTTATCTGAGGGGGGAAAAGAACAGTTTGTTCTTTTCCCTTCGGGGAGGCTTCTGAGAAGTTCACACATTTATAAGTGTTAAACACTTTTTTTTTTTTTGCTGGAGGCAGGGGAGGAGACCAGGCAGTTTGAAGAAAGAAATCTGTTCTGCGGTGACTGGCCACAATGATAGGATTCCAGGGCAAGTCATGTTGGTTGGCTTTAGCACAGGCACAATGGCTGAAATAAGCAGGACTGTCCTTCTGGGGGAAGTGTAACTAAATTTGTCACGCAGGCACCCAGGGAAGCAGTAACCTATTTCTCTGACAATAGCATTATTGCTCTGTGGAGGTTTTGTCACTTCAATGGTGAAAACAGTTGGTTTCTTACTTGAATTACAGCCTGTTTCTCAGTTTTCCTTCTCCCACCCCTTTCCAAAAATGGAACCTGTTGCCCAGGTTATAGCCACCCTTGATATGAAAATTAACTGTTGCAGAGACTCCAATTTCTGCTCCCCCGCTGTAGCACGGTACACGTTGACAGTGGTCATGGGGCCTATTCTGGGAGGCAGTGGTTGGGCAATTCAGCCCATGTATAGATAAGTTCAGCTGCATGAGATGGTGGCAGTCAGAAGGGGTTGTAAAGGGAAGGTGAGAATTACTGTTCCTGGGAGAGCTGGAAATAGCTGAGCGCCTAAGCAGGAGCTAAGCGTGTTGTGAGGGAAGGGAGGCACAGTGGCCTTGAGCACAAATCAAAAAGGCATAATTTACTTGCTTTGTAAACTTCTTGGGTAAAGAAATCCCTGAAGCTAGTTTCTATGGGAGTGAGGTTTTGAGTTTCAACTATTCAAGCATCCACATATTACTCACTGTATGTGACTATTTTAAACATTTGCCAGGCCAGAGTTTTGAAGGTACATAATCACGGATCTGTCATCTAATCTCTTCCCTCCTGTTTTTTTAACGCATGAAGCAGCTGTGTTCACGTTCCAAACAGGTGACATTAAGTGGCAAAAATTCCTGTGGTGCTTTAATTTCTTTCATAGTCTTCTGCTGGACATGATAAATGCAATTGCAGGCATTAGGGAATGGAAACGTGTATATGATGAGAGAATGGGTGGATCAATTTTAGCTCATGGCCCTTTCAAAAGGGGAACATGATAATTGCAGAGGCACTAGCGGCACGTTTGATAATCTTGTATTGTAAGTTTTGGTGAAATGAGGTGCCGCAAAAGAGGAATTATCTGCAAAGAAGTTGTCCTTAGTGTAAACTCTTGAGGAACTGAAGACAATAGGCTTTGGGTGTAGTTTGGTTGGGGTTTTTTGGCCAGGAAGCAAATTACCTGGTTGAGGGGGGATGGACAGAGGGACAGCTTTCAAACCAGGCAAAAAGGGTTTTGGTCTGTTTAGCATGTTTTCATTCTGTGCAATTAGATGTCTAATGGTAATTAGTGACAACTCAAGCTGACATCCTTCATCAAATTACACTTAAATCACTAATTCAGAATGACTGCCTGGTATGAGATGATGCTTTAGCATTTTTTTTCCGGTCCCTTTCCTTGTGCCATCATAACGTGCTTCTTCCCACAGCCACAAGTAGTCATGCTGATGGGTGGCATTCCACTGCTGGGATACTCACAGTCACTGCCAAGGCAGATGTGCACAAAACGATCACAAATTTAAACTAATTAAATCTGAGGTTTTTTTCTTGTCTTCCTGTAGTCCCCCTTGGGAGGTGTTTATTATATTATGTAAATATATTTGCAGTGAAAGCTGTGATAAGGGTGTGGTGTCTGAGAGAATGGAATATTGAATGAGAATGAAAATAATGAACTTGCTCTGCAGGGCATCTATTTTGAGCCTCTCAAGAGGCGTCATAAACAGAAGTGACCATAGGGCCCTGCATGCTATTGAAAGGATATTTTGCAAAGGGGAAGAGAAAATGCTTTGGAGTTGAATTATTTCTTGGTTGTCCCTCAGCAAGTCCATGACAGAGCCAAAATTAAATTCAGATCTCCTGTGACTCTTGTGAAGCATGTCTTTACCATTTTTCTCTTGGTAGATGCTGTTCTTAGAATCATTCTAACCCTAAAATATTTTAAAAGTCTCAGAAGTGCATATAATAGAACCAGCAAAAGGGCAAATAATTTGTGAGTTTTACTGTGAGATGCTGCATCGCATGGGTGAAGAATGAAGCGTGTGTGCGGAGAAATGCATTCTCTGCTCCTGAAACCACAAAATAAGCATCTTGATTTATTGTTCAATAGTACACTTGCTCCAGCTTAAGATGGAAGTTAAACTCTAATCTCTTTTGGGCTCATTTTGCAAACAGTACAGTATTGCGAAGCTTTTAGATATTTACACTGAAGCTTCCCTTGCAAAGAGAAGAAATGGGAAGGATATGCAGATACAGAGTGTTGAATAGCTTGAGTGACTCTTGGAAGTTTTTCAATGCCGGCTTTTTCCTGGGGGAAGTGGAAGCTTTCTGTTCGTTGCCTAGACAGTCCTTGTGTCTCGCTGGTGGAGTTGTGCTGTGTGTGGCATTCCAAACTGCTGCTGTGAATGTGTGCTAAACCTACCTTAATTGAAGATCAAAATCCAGGGCTGAACACTGTTTCCTGTCCTGTGTCTGTTCCAAGCCCTCTTTGTTTTCTGGGTGTCGCGACGTGGTGGTTGTATTTCAGGTTGTCATCGGTGCCAGATTGAATACTTGCAGGAGTAAATAGGAATTTGCACAAAATATATTACAGTAGTAAATAGGGCAGAGACTGTGTAGCCTCTGTCTCAGCATGAGGTGAGTGCTGTTTGATCGATAAGCCAGTTCTGCTTGTATAACTTCCCAGACAGAAGGAGATTGCTAAAACGGCAGTGACTTTGAAAAGGAGGTGGAATATTCTGTTAACATGAAAGCAAATATCGAAGGTGTTAATATTTGTTTCCCAAATCCCAAGAAACCAGTCTAGCTGAGGCTGTTGCAATAGTTACGGCTGACAGTTGCAAAAATCTCCTTTTGCTGAAAACTTTCTTGCTTACAGACATGAAAAAAAAAAACCAAAAACCAAAACACCCCCAAAAAACACCACCTCATCCCTGAAAAATAAATCCCCAAGACTTCACTGAAAAGCATCCAGGCCAACCTTGCTGTCTTGGTGTGATTAAACTTGGTTTTGGTTTTCCCTTTAATAGGAGTAAAAGGGGAGGTGTCTGGTCCAGGCTATCTTGGTTATGTTAGTTTTGGGCTGTTATCAACTCTCTCAATTGCAGTTTATATCTTACGCTCAGACTTTTTTGTCACCTACTGTAAAAACAAGAGTCATGCAGCTAGTAACTTTTTATTTTGCAGTGCGTGTCAAATGAGCAACTCGGCCCGCACAGTTGTCTAAGCCTGTAGAAGTGTGATCGTATGATGGAAACAGAGTACTTTGTATTAGAATTCATAGGAAATCTCCTGTCCACATTGACGGCAACCGTGTGTGTGCGTGTGTACATGTATGTTACATATATTCACTACTTTTATTTGCTGCCGCCGTCACAACGCTACTCTTTACATGGCTGGGTTGCATGTGAAGGTTAGTGGGTTTGTAGCTGTCTTTTAACTCGAGCATTAAAGGCTTTTTAGACTGAGGGCGTGGGTTGGTCCCTGTAAGCAGCTATGTGGGATTAGCAGTGCTGTTATTGCCAGTGGGATAGTGATTGACTTGGAAATAGAAGTTGAAGTCTGAGATCTGTTTGCACTTCAACAGCATATGCAAAAAGTGCTTGTGTTTAGTCTCCTGAGATATTCCAGTTGTCTATACTACCGTATATTGAGTTGGTTGCTGAATAGTGATGTTGAGAAACAATTAATGCAGTGCTATACAGCACCCCCAAATTTGTTTAAAGCTTTAAGAATTTAACTGGAGGAAAATAAAAACGAAATTATAACTTGGAGAGGGGTTGATGATCCAACATTCCTTTGAAAAATCCTGAGTTCTGGTGAATGCCTGGATAAAGAAATAAAGGCAACAACAACAACAAAAAATCACCACCAAAACAAAAGAACACACCCAAGAGTGTAACTGGCCCATGTTGTCAGACTAATACTTGCAGGTTGTGTTCATATGCATTGTGTAGGATAACTTGATCTTGCTGCTTGGTAATTGGGACTAGCCTGAATATGTTCCAAGGGTGTCCTAATATATTTGCTGCTAAGTCTTTCTGCCACTAATCCAAGTAGCTCCGATCACTTATCCCTGGATGGTTTTAGAGCTGTGAGGCCCTAGATGTGAATCTGTACTTACCTGCAAACGAAGGTTAGTCTGATTTGTTCTGGGGTTTTTTTGCCAGCCAGCTTTGGGGATGTCTCAATATGTGTGTTGTTTCAGCCAAAATTTTATAATTATAAGAACAGTCATGTTTCTCATGTTATATTTTTTTGTCATGGAAGAAGCCTTCATCTAGTTCCTGTCAGCCACTCAATAGAGAAACCTGCTAACTGTAAATTCTTTACATTTTTTGGTCTTCATTTTTGATGAATTTTTAAATGCTATTTATTCATTATACAAGCTGAAAAAGTGCTTAGTAATACAGAAGGGGAACAAAACAGGAAATGCTTGATATTAATAAGCTTGATGTGGTGTTTGTAAGCATGACTGCCACCTATTTATGCATACTCATCATAGATGTACCTGTCATCTCTTTTCAGGTTCCTGAGCAGCAGCCAATTACTTTATGTAGTGGAGCTGAAGATACCAAGCATTATGAAGAAGGCAAGAAATGTGTGGAAGAATTAGCGTTGTACCTCAAACCACTTAGCAGCGCGAGAGGTAGTTCCTGCGTTGTGTTCTTTGAAAATGAAAGCTGGAAACAAATAAGATGCAAAACAAACTATCCAAATGATTAGTTTGAGTGAAAAATTAATGTAAACCTAGTTTGGAAACAAATCGTAACAAATTTCCTAAGCATTAAGGTTATGTCTTAACGGGCGGGGTGGGTGTGGAATTTAAAGGCACTATAATAATACTGAGAATAAAAATAATACTGAGAAAAGGCTGAGATATTTGACCGTGGTATAGTAGTAAATTGCGACAAACTTTAGGTTGAGTTGACCTCTGGTGACTAAGTAAAAATAGGTAATTCTGGTTTATGGGGGGGTTTTGTTGTTGTTTTTTGGGTAGGGGTTTTTGTTGTTTTTGAGTTCTGCTTTGGTTTGAGATAACTGTAGTAATGCAGCTTGCTTGTGAGAAGGAATAAACTGAAATGAGAATGAAATAAATAAAAATGAATATTATATATTATACATAATAAATAAAATTAAATGAGAACTGCACATAGGATATAGAAGAGAAAAAATAATATTCTGTTTGTAAAAGATCTTATGCAAGAGCTGGATTGATCTGAGTAATTGGAATTTAGCAAAATTGCACTAGGTTCAAGAGTATGGATTTTATCTATATTACATATGGTGGACTTGAAAATCTGTCCCAAATAATAGAGGTGAGCATCATGGGCATCAGGTTTTCAAAAATGAATATTTACAAAAATCTGCCTCAAGCTTTTCCAACTAGTACAGTGTGATAGTGGTATCACTCTGAGTAGTAGTGGCCCAGTGAACAAGCTTTGTGCTGTAGAACAAACTTGGTATGGCAGCCGTATATCTGGTAAGTCACTTGTTCCTTTAACCTGCTGTAAGTGGCTCCCAGGACATTTGTGAAACACAGTTTTTGCACGTAATTAAGCATCACCCAAACAGCTTTGAGCTTGTGTATGTTCAGTTTGGCTAGGCCAAAGAAGTGGAGAGATCAGATACAGATAAAAAACTAAATGTCTTGTGCAAACAGAGGAATGGTCAAAGGCAGCAGTGATCCCTGAAGCCCATGCATAAGGGAAAGACCGCATTATGATCCTACCCTTGAGGAGACACCTGAGAATCTGTATGGGAAGGTGCAAGATGGCCTTCCAACATGGGGAGAGAGTTCATTAGAGGTCCCACCTTAGAGACCCAAATCAGTCAGTCACAAGGCTTAAACCTGTGGGAAAGCTGACTGCCAGGAGCTGTTTGGTTTACTCATCATGAAAAGCAAACTGACAAAAATGAACTTCTGATATGCCTACTCTAGTGTTCTGTTGAACAAAGTGGATGTCAAGAGAACTAAGTTTGCACTTCTGCAGTACAGTGGTTGAAGGCTCGCACAAGTGGAGGAGATATGAGGTAGTTTGGGGGTTTTTTTTCCTGTTTAATTTTGTTTTGAAGGTGTGGGTCTTAACAGTACTACGCAGAGCGTGCTAAGTCGTCCCATGCAAAGGAAACTTGTGACATTAGTTCACTGCCAGCTAGTGGAGGAAGAAGGGCGGATCAGAGCCATGCGTGCCGCACGGTCACTTGGTGAAAGAACAGTCACAGAGCTCATTCTTCAGCATCAAAATCCTCAACAGCTCTCTTCCAACCTCTGGGCTGCGGTGAGAGCCAGAGGCTGCCAGTTCCTTGGACCGGGTAGGTAAACCACAGTACTACTTCTATACTAGAAGCAATTCATAATTGATGAGGATTGGTAAATGGGTGTCAAACTGCCTGAGCGATTTTATTAGGCAGTGGCTTAATTTCTGAGCAGTAGGTCTTCAGAAATAATGATACATCTGTTGGGCTGCTATCATAGACTTTCCAGCATTTTTAGTGCTTTTGCAAGTCTTCTATAAAATTCAGAATAATGCGTGTCCTTTTGTTCTTGTGATAAGATTAAAATGGGAAGTAGTTTCTCACTTGCTATTCTTTGAAGAAGTAAGACCCTTCTAGAAAAAAATAAGGTTAATAGAAGTGACTGGATAGGGCTTCTTTTCCTTCTCTAGGGTAATAAATGTACAAAACAGTTGTGGGGAGAGATTTGTTACATTTGGGGTGTGTTTCTATGCATTTTTGAAAAGATACGTACTTGGAAATTAAATTCCTTTTCATAGAATACAAAACCAATCAATTTGCTTTTAAAAAAACCACAAAGTCTCATTACTGAAAACGTAGACTTCACTTGTTGAGGACCAACAAAAATAATGCCTTGAAATATGAAGCCAATTTCTAAAAATAGAGAAGCTTTTCACCACTGAAACGGAGGAAGACTAGCTTTGGGGTGCTAACTTTTGCACTACTGCAGGGAACAGAGAGGCTTGTTATCTAGCAAAATATGCGGTGCTACAGCACCTAATGTATCTGTGTGGGCACTAATTGCTGGTTTACCTGCATGGGAATCAACCTTGCCCTTCCTCAGCCTGTCAGCTTTTTCTGCTGAGGTATGTGTGGGATGTAGCTAATGCACTTTATACGTCTCTCAGTTATTCATAGAAAAGTTTTTAGACAGGAACAAAGTCATTTTCCTATCATCTGATACCCAAAGAGAACAAATAATAATAAAAATATTTAAAAGTCCTATTGCCCCAGCCACAGTCTGGGAATCTGGAAGTGTTCTCTTTTCTCTCCCTTCTTGCTCTGTTCCCTTTCCTGTCTGTAGGTTTGTGTGCGTTGAGGGGCTGGGGGTGTCTGTAGCTGGTCCCCTACTTGTACGAAAACAAGAAACTGTGCAGAAGTCTTTCTTGGTCTTTTCTTATCTTTTGTCCCTTTTCACATTTCCTCCCACCTTCACCCCCCCCAGCAATGCAAGAGGAGGCTTTAAAGCTGGTGTTACTGGCTCTGGAAGATGGATCTGCTTTGTCACGAAAGGTCTTGGTTCTCTTTGTGGTTCAGAGACTGGAGCCGCGGTTTCCTCAGGCTTCCAAAACTAGCATTGGACATGTTGTCCAGCTTCTTTACAGAGCCTCGTGCTTCAAGGTATGAAGAAAATTCTGCTTGGAGGTTTCATAATGCTATGAAAACTATTGTATTTTCAATTTTCAGTGTCCTGTAATGTTAAATGTTCCTAAAAATGTGTGCAGTTATAGAAAGTATTACTCATTAAGCCCCACATGCGTTTGGGAGTTCTTCTGTTGTACTGGTACGATGGCAATGTAGGCTGAAATTGCAACTTTAAGCTGTAATGCTAAGTTTTGATTCTCTCCGGGTTTAATAGATGCACAGTAATAAAACCTGTATGTAAATTGGCATAACTTACCTCCTTAGAAGAGGCTGAAAGCTGGAAAATCCCCAGTTCTGGTAATTGAATGGTGGTGTGATTAGAAACCAAGAACTATGAGGTTCTTGGATATCAGAGTTGTATAAAGAGAACTTAGCCTGCTTATTGTACTTGACAGTATTTAATGGTCCATTCCGGGGTGCTCAACTTAAATATCATTCACTGTTGCTAAATGAGAAGAAAAATGCTTTGTTGCTGCTACTTGTACCCTCAAACAAAATTCCCCAACACAAATAAAATACCTTGGCTGGAGAGGTAAGGTGTGGCTGCTGTAATGTCGTTTAGGAAGTGTGACATGTCCACCAACATCTGGGTCAATCTGAGTAAATTACATTTGGTATCCATTTCATAATGGTTCCAGTTTATGAAGAGTGTATTACTTTACTAGGAACTAGTGTTCACTGCATAGTATCATAGTTTGGTTTAGTTTGGGAGGAAGAACTTAGTTGCTGACTGAAGATATAATTTGCCTTGGACTTTACATAGTCTCTGGTTGATCCTGCTTAATTGTATTTGGCTCATTTCTCCCCACTAGGTGACAAAACGAGATGAAGATTCCTCCCTGATGCAACTGAAGGAGGAATTTCGGACTTACGAAGCTCTAAGAAGGGAACATGATTCTCAGATAGTTCAAATTGCTATGGAAGCAGGTTTACGCATTGCACCAGACCAGTGGTCCTCACTGTTATACGGAGACCAGTCTCACAAATCCCACATGCAGTCTATCATTGACAAGGTAAAGCCACCTAAAATCAGCCCAGTCTATCTTGTTTGCAAGTGTGGTAGATTTAAATGCTTGTAACATGAATTTAGAAATTGTGCCCACGTGTATTCACCCGTTAATCATTTACCCTGTTATTTCAAAACCCGTTATGGTCTGAATAATTAGAATATATATTTGTAACCTAATGGATCTTGCTTCCTTTGCCGTCCTGCCATGTCTTTCTACTTTAGCCCTTCCTGTAGAAGGGAAGCCACAAAGGTTAGCTGCACAGACGGGATGTGTCCTTTCTAAACAGCTGATAACTGCCAGTGTAGTAACAGAGGTTAATGGTTTGTGTTTCCAGGCAGGACACTGGAAGAAAATCAGTCTCCTAGGCTATACCTGAAGTAAGAGGGAGAGGTGGAAGCACATTTCTTAAGTAATGTGACTTCTAAAAATGCCCAGATTGCTTTTTGTTTAGAGGGAGCATAGGATAAAAGGGCTTTTAAATTAGAGGACTTGCATCTAAGTGCCTAAATTAGGTGGGAAGAACTAAACCTTGTTGAATGGTTACAAAACCTGTGAAACCATTGCTGTGGCTGCCCTGTGGGAGGATTAGCTTCAAGATAGCTCTGCTGTGTATTTATACATTTGCTCACCTTTTCAGGTGTCCTGCCAGGTATCTCCCGAAGGGTCTATGTAGAATTAAAAGATTTTGCTGAAATTGTGTGATGTTAGTAAATACAACGTTGCAAGCTGTCTTTGTCCTTCAACCATCTTGCTCTTTGTCTGCTGTACCCAGTTTAAAGCAGAGTGCAAACCTGTTGGTTCAGGTGTTAGAGACATTAGACTCTTCAGAAATCTAAGTTAAATTGTTTCTAATGGTCTGTATTTTTTTTCTGGGTGCCAGCACAACACAGAAAAGAAATAGGCTACATTGCTAGAAATAATACCAGCCTTTGTTTTGACCATTTAGAGCTGTATTTTAACATGGAATGTGGAAGTGCATTCTTAATGCCGGAGAAGAATTTCATAGAAGGTGCTGAAATGATTTCTTCCAGTTGTGGAATTCAGCTCTTGTGAGCTTGTGGAGTAACCTTTAGAAACCGTGGGGATTGCTTTGCCTGTAGAAAGTTAATTATTACAATTTTTTTAAGTTGCAGACCCCAGCCTCGTTTGCACAGAGTGTTCAAGAATTAACTATTGCCCTTCAGAGGACTGGAGATCCAGCTAACCTGAATCGTCTTCGACCTCACCTAGAGCTCCTGGCAAATATTGATCCTAGTCCAGGTAAGTCTAGATGTTTTATAAAAACCTTTAACCTAGAGTTTAGCAAGAACAGCTTGAAGGATTCAAAGCTGTTAATCAAGTGGAAAGAAACATCCTCTAATTCTTAAGATTAATAATAAACTCAAGATTCTTGAGTGGTTTTCATAATTAGCCTGGGAACAGCCATAATCTGTGTGAGGAACTGAACTATTCTGAAGCTAAAATAGATTTAAAAGCATGGCAGGAATAATTTCACCGCTACTCCGAGGAGATCATCCTTGTTTGACAGCACCGGGTGAGCATGGATGAGGATGTTGGATACATTCAAACCTTTGAGGTTACATGGTGTATACTTAATGCTGGGCAATAGTAACTGGAGGAGTGGCAGCAGTCTTAGCTTCCTCCTTTTCCCTTCTTTAGTACACATGCTGCTATTTGAAACCAGATTTGCAAAGCAACAAGATCAGTAGAACCACTGTGCTTAATGCAGAGCCTTAGCTGTCACTGAGATCTCTTTCTCTCCAGTTATTTACCAGAGCAAACAATTTGTTACAAACTAGGGGAAGTCTTCAAGAAAACACTTAGCACATTAAGGATTTCCATTGACTGATTGACAATTTGTGTGACTTCTTCTTTGTTCTAGAAATTCTGTGTATTAGTTTTTGATCTGAGGTCTCTAGCCTGCAGATACTGCACTCAGAAGACTCTTAGACACAGCTAATAATCATAAGCCGCCTTCTGTGTAAACAATGTTGTATTACAAAGTAGAGTTTTGGTATATTAAATAGACAGAAGCTGGGCAAAAATCAGTCTAGACAAGAAAGATTTGTTATCCTAGGGAATTTAGTATTGTTAATACGTAATTCTGCAAAGGTATGAAAGACTGTTTGGGAAGGGGAAGTTAGTTGGAAAAATGTAACTGGGAAATAAAATCTAAGCTCTTGACAGAGAAAGACAGAAATTGTTGGACAAGTCAGCAGCACTGTGAAGATGGTCGCCTGAGGGAGAAGGGAAGGGACAGAATGGGGAGTGCAGTGGCTGAAGTTTTACTGTTAGTATTTGTGAAGTTGGTATTAATATCAAAGAGTCTGAAGGCCTAAACTATGACTTCAGGAGATGAAAAGTTGTGGCTCTCTTCGTTTAAACACAAATAGACTTACCTTTCAAATGAGGTGTACTTTACAGTTAAAGGAGATGTAGTGCTTTTTTCCCAAATCTTTCATGCTGTAACAAGTCAGGGACAAAACTGTGCAGGTACTGCAAATTTGTTAGCCAAGGACTGATAGCGGAAAGTGGAATCACTAATAGCCCCACTCGGTTTCAGTAGGTGAGTCTGGTCTTGGTGTTTCTCTTCTGTGCTGTTGAGTTGCTTCCCTGCTGTTCTATAGGTAAGCTGAAGTGTCTCTGGAAGAATTTAGGCCTTGTGAGCAGAATAGAATGTCATTGTGCTAAAGATTTTGAAAGGTGCTTAGTAAAGCCCTTTGACGTCCTGTGTGTTGCAGCAGAGTGTGTAGGCATGCGATAGGAGTGTCATCTGCTGGAACACATTAAATGATTAGAAAAGGAGATTGGCTAGAAAGACCACGTGCCCCTATAGAATTAAGACTGTACAATTTATTCACGCTGCTGTGTGTTAATGGTGGTCTGATACATAGATTTGCCTTGGGACGTTTTTCTGCAAGAAGCATCAGTTTCTGTTGCATTCAGTGACTGTGCCTGCGTGATCCAGGCCAGTGGTGATGGTGTTTGTATGGAAAGATTTTAACTAGAGGAATCTGAGTGCGAAGAGGGATTTTTCGGCCTGATTTTTTTTTCATTATGTGCAGAGTTTGTGCAATGCATTTACTCTGGAGTTCTTGTGAGATATGAAAGCTCTGGTAAAAGGAGATAATTTGACATGCTAATAATAGTCTTGCTGGCTCATTTGATATTTTGTGTAGTTTGATCTTGAGTCTATAGTTAGCTTTATCCCTCAAGTGGTATGTATCCCTGAATTAAGGTGCTGAACTCTTTTTATCTGATGACACATGTTTCTGATAAAATCTCTTTAGTTGTTTGTGATACTTACGGTTTCTTTGCACCTGGTTCTGGAAAATCCCTCTGACTTTTCTATTTTATATGCTCTGCTTGCTGTCAATGCAACAGATGCTCCACCTCCGACATGGGAACAACTGGAAAATGGACTAGTTGCTGTGAGGACTGTGGTTCATGGCTTAGTTGACTATATTCAGAATCACAGCAAGAAAGGAACAGATCAACAACAGGTAAAAGCTAAATCACTTAGGAAATGCTTAGCCCTAAATTTTATCAGCTGTATCCAACAGTAGAGGTTTACTAATGTTGTCTGGAGAGTTTTGGTTTGAGGAGCTGATAAAAAAGTCTGCTGCATCATATTTATCAAACAAGACATTTGCACAGCGCACTAGGATGAAAACAGTCTGATCCAGCTGCAAACTTAAGGAAAAAGATATAAAGCCCTCCTGACTAGAGGGTGGGGGAGAGAAGCTGGAGTGCCTAGCACTGTGATTTGTGGGGATTTTCTTGAGTTTGCTTTAACATGAGACCTTTCAGCCAGATGGCTCTGTGTTAGTGAAATTGTTCTTATACCTGTGCTTAATGGTCTGTAAAGTCTAAAGTTTTGGGAAAACTTAGAAGATTAAATAGTTTGAGTTGGAAGGGACCTTTAAAGGCTATATAGTCCAGCTCCCCTGCAAGGAGCAGGGACATCTTCAGACTAGAGCAGATTGCTCAGAGCCCCGTCCAACCCGACCTGGAATGTTTCCAGGGACGAGGCATCTACCACCTCTCTGGGCAATCTGGGCCACTGTTCCACCACCCGGCCAGTGCTTCCCCCCCCCCATCAAAAAAAAAAAAAAAAAAAAAAAAAATTTCTTCTATCTAGTCTAAATCTACCCTCTTTCAGTTAATATAAAATTATTATTAATAATAATTATAATTAATATAAAACTTAATATAAAGGTGCCATCCAAGTTCCTGAAACAATTTTTTTGTTTCAGAAATGAAATTATGTTGCCAAATATATATGTTGGCTTATATCATAGTTATCTTATCACATGTTTCTTTGATCTCACTTTGTTGTATAGCTGCTGCTGAAAGACAGAGTTGCTTGTCATGCATCCCTACTCCCTCCCTTGCTTTGGCACTCAGCCTCTTGGAGAGCTGGTTCAGGGAGCTGAACGAGTAGAAAGATTCTCTCTGCCAAAAAAAGAAGGCAAAATCAGAGTGAATTATGTTTGCTGGTTTACCTTTTTGCATGCACTGGGATGCCTAATGAGCACTGTTACTAGCAAAAGGAAAAGCAGTAGGAATACACAAGTGGAAATCGGAGTGGGAAAACCAGTGAGGGTTTTCTGCTCTGGTAAGATCATTTGCCTAGCCCTGGTACATGCTGTGCCGCTTGGAAGGGAACCCAAAGCCTCCCAAGTGGGAAAGGGGACTTCTGCTGAGTATCGGGTAGAGTTTTGTTGTCCAGCAGCAGTGGCTAGCAGAGGGTGTGCAGCTTATGTACACCCTGCTAAAGTCCTTTTTTCACTACAGTAGATGTGGGGCGAGGGGGAGAACGAATCAGTTTGCGGAGGGCTTCTTACAGATTTACATCTTTTGGCTGAGTTTCTCAGAAAGCAAGAGTTTACTTGTACAGACCTTTCCCTTGGTGGGAACTCTGGTAGGGTATTTCTGCCTCTGGTTTAATTCTGCCATAAAAACTAGTAATTGTAAATGTCTTGGAGAGACTGGCAAATGGGTATACATGCAGACAGCAGGGTTGCAGTTAGTCATTGTTTCTTGGGAAATTTAACTAAGAAAAATACAGAAGACAGCCCATACCTGATCTGTGTAGGAGTAAGATTGCATCCCCAACTATTGATGGAAATAATTATCATAGGTAGTTAAGAGATTTTTAGTCCAGAGTGGGGTTAAAAGTGAACTTGATGAGAGATCAAAGGAATATTCAAGTGCCATTTTGAGCTAACAGAAAGCTCAGGGAAAAGTAACTGACTAAACTGAATTTATTTTCAATCTACTAGAAAGTTTGATGAATCTTTGGCAATTTCTGATTAAACGTGGTCATTTTTTCAGCCTATATCAGTGTCTGTCCATGTAACTGCTTCCTGAAACATACAGCTGTGTTCCAATCAAGCCCCAGCAAGGAATTTGAATAAAAATGTTTTAAAAACCTGATAGCAACTTAGTTGTCAAAATATCTACTCTTGAATCTATTAGTTCTGTTGAAGAACCAAACAAGAATACTGTTCCAGTCATTTACTTCACAGTAGTTACTTCTGGAAGATTTAAGTGGTAGGAATTATCAACAGCTTTTGGTTTTGTGCACTTATGTTCTGGTATCTCACTGGATTTCTTTAACTTTGTCAGCCTCCTCAGCACAGCAAGTACAAGACATACATGTGCAGAGACATGAAGCAGAGAGGAGGATGCCCCCGAGGGGCCAGCTGCACCTTTGCACATTCACAGGAGGAGCTAGAAAAGTAAGTGTACCTCTTAACGGTAGGAATCAGTCCAATCATTGTTTCAGCTTACCCATAAGAGTTACTAATCGTATGTAGGAAGGGGGAGAGGAGGAATAATTAGTCTGTTACATTAGCAAGAAATAGTGTGAAAAAACTGTAACAGCCATCTCTTAGGTTTTGGAACTGTTTGTTCTTAAATATAGAATATTTTGCTTTGTTCAGCAGCAATGCAGCTCTGAAAGATTGATGTTTACACACGTGTTATTGGAGACTTTGGAGGTGGGCTGTTTTTCTTAAGTGTGACTAAACATGCTGTTTGACTGCATCCATTATGGACGGTTGTGTGTATTTCTCATTTTCATATTCAGGTGTGGGAAGTAGGTTGCTGGCAGTTTTCCAGATGTAGGGGTTCTGTTGTTCTTCTGTGCTGCTAGGGCTATTCAGAGAGCTAAAAACAAGCATTGCAAGTTTTCTTTCTGCACAGTTATTCTCTGAAGCTCTTTGACAGATTGCATATGCAGTAACTTAAGTAGTTTAAAGCTATTGTTGATGAGTTAAACAATGGTGGTCATATGAAATCTACATTAAATAAGTTACATGGGTTACAGATTTAGAGGGGGTACCCAGTTATCCAAGAGCAAGCTGCTGCTGCTGTTCTGAAGGTTGTTTTACTTTTTGTAACTCAAATGGATTATTTAAGAGGTAAAAGAAATAAGTGTGTGTTATGCAGCCTGTAGAACTTCTTACTTGTTTTTTGGGCTAAAATCATTAACTTCTTCCGCGAAAAGGCACTTTTTTTTTTAAATCAGAAGAAAACTCCAAAGATTTGGAAATGGTATGCAGTCTTTTTTACTTAAAATCTAAAAATCGAAGCATCAATATGGCAGTTTGCTGCCAGCATGCAGTGCATAGGCAAAACAGGAAGAAAAAAGAAGCGGAGCCACGTGGTGTTAGAATGACCAAGGCAGTTATTCAAATGAAAAGGGAATAGGACTTTGATATTTGTGTTCTGCAGAAACAGTTGAGGTTTTTCACCTTTTGTCACACTGTTGAGAAAATGGAGATTGGTTGTGCTGGTTTGGATGGTTAACAAAGGTCAGTATTAGTGCCTCTGAACTAGTAGTATGTATTAAGAAGGACTGTTCATCAGCTTTGCGGGTGGAAGAGGTCTTATTTTATCCAGACTGGCTTGTATGCCTGAGTAATAATGTTGTCGTGGGGTGGAGTGAATGCTTGTTTGGTTTCAGGTTGGGGAACTGGGGTACTTTTGAGTTCTGATTCTTCCTTGTACCTTTTATCTTTGCTTAATTCCCTTGAGTAGACATAGCATTAGTGTTACTCCTTTTAAAAATGTTTAGTATGAATAATATGCACTGCTGTCGCTGTGTGGTTCCTCTATCTCTATGTAAAGAGATAGAAACTTAAAGTTTGCAGGAAGGTTATGGGGGTGTATGTTGTCATGCCTTAGATAGCAAATTATAATCTAGGCTTGCTTAAACAGCAGCTGATTCCCCTTTTGGCAAGGAACAGAGACCCAATGTGCATAGGCAAGTACTAAACTTTTTTAGATTATTTTTGTCCTGCACATGTGGACGCTGCAACAAAGATTCATAAAATTGTTCAGAAAAATCCAGAGGACAGCAGTGTGCAACTTCTTTTTCTATCATGAAGGGTGCTATATAAACTCTCCCTGTCACCTCTGATTGAATGGATGTCTACACACGTGTGCCTCCGTCTCTTGAGCATACTGTTGTGCTCTACATGAACGGGCAGGGATGGCCAGTCCTCCTCATCTTGCAAGTTGTGTGCAAGTCTTCACATAGTCAGGAGCCGTAAGACACTGCACCTCTAAGAAACGTGATGGGAGGCAGATGTCCAGAAGTAATTGGCAGGGAGAACGTGGCAGTGGTTTCCTAACCTCCCGCTGCCTCTTTGCAGGGAGAAACTGTTTTGGGTATTGAGCAGGATGCCAAAGTAAAGCAGTAAGTTCAGCCCGGGGACCTCAATTCTGTTCATCTCCATGTGTCTAGCTGACCTGCATGGCTGACGTGAGGTGCCAGAACAACTTCTGAGCAGCTTATGTTTAGAAAACTGTAGTCTGTCCCTACTCAAGTGCTTCTACTGTGGTGATAGCCTGGTTTGTTTGCTCCCTTTTAATGCATTCTGAATGATGTCCACTGTCAACACTATGTAGCTTGAATTTATAGTTTGATTATGTTGGTAAAGATTAATCCAGCCAGGAAATTGGGGTGTTGATGGTGAGTTAGGAAGGTGGCTAGAAGATAGTCGATGAACAGCTGAAATCTATATAGCAAGATTACACTTGGTCTGACTCTATACTTGGTCCCATCTAAAAACCAAAACAACAATAAAAAAAGCCTTTTTGCCTCTGCATTCCTGTTAATGCTGTGCGTGTGGGCAAATGTAGAGTTTATCTGAAGATTGAGTAAGAGAGTATAACTGCCCCCTTTTGTTTTCTGCAGTAACGTGTGTACCTTCCTAGTCTGTGTTACCATCTCCTTTTTGCTTGTTAGGTATGATATGAAAGTGTTGGTTTCAACCCTGTTGAAACCTTCTTGGCATAGGAAATGGCCTCTTGTTCCGCAATATAAACAGCAGGAACACTCAGGCCTACAAATACGCCCTCCCACTTGCATTCTGGTATCTAAGCTAATGGCAGGATGTTTAGTGGAGGACCTTCAACTCTGGAATTTGATCTCTTCATTGGTCCAGTACCATCTGTCTGCTGATTTTTGTGGAACATGAGTTAAAAGGCTTATGTTTGTTCAGACTTAACAGAAGCAGTTAAGATTTTTGGAATTACAGTGTGTTCATAGAGTTTTTATCTCTGCAATCACTTAATTTATCAAACAGCACAGTGTAAGCTACATATAGGTATAGCAACATAAATCTTAACAAACTGCTTTAAAAGATACCACGTGGCAATAAAGGCTTGAGCAAATGGTACAAAGGGGAATCTGTTCATCTTTTGTCGCTTTAATTGTCTGCTGTTAGTTGCTTCTCTGAAGAAAATAGGCTTATAGCCTGTGAGTCTTACCCTGAAGCTTCTGTCATTATAGGTAGCATCTGTGTGTGAAAAGCCTTCAAAATGCAACTCCTTTTAGTTTCTTGTTTCCATTTTTGACCTGTGGTTTCTTTCTCTGAAGATTCCGTAAAATGAACAAACGTCTGGTTCCCAGAAGACCCCTGAGTGCCTCCCTGGGCCAACTAAATGAGGTGGGCCTGCCTTCAGGAGCTATCCTCTCGGAGGAAGGGGGAGTGGACTTGCCCAATAGGAAAACTTCTGCTCTGCCAAATGGAATTGTGTCAACAGGCAGCACAGTGACGCAACTTATTTCTCGAGGGACTGACTCCAGTTACGAAACTGCTCTGAAGCCAGGGAAGATGGACCATCTGAGTAGCAGTGCCCCTGGATCCCCTCCTGACTTGTACGGGTCTTCCTAACTGTTGTTCAGTGTCATGTGTGTAAATATGCAGTAGAAACGAAGTAAACCCATTCTGTGGGAAAGAAACAGAACAGGGCTTTGGGGGGAGAGGGGTTGGGGGTTTTTTGGTTTTTTTTTAAGGGATTAAAGAGTAGAGTAGAAAACTACAGCTAAAACTCTAGAGCTGCTTTACTTCCTTGTTTGCTTATATCTTAATTGGAGGTGGTGGTGTAAGCCTTTAGAAGGTGGAATGTAGACAAAGAACAGTGTTTCTTTCTACTGCTTTAGGCTGGAGCCTGTGCCCAAGAGCTCTATTTCTGCCTTACCGGTGAACCCTCATCCTGTGCCTGCTCGGGCACCGACGGATCTGCCTTCAGTGTCTGTCACTAAGCAGTTGCAAATGGTACCACGAGGGTCTCAGTTGTATAACGCGCAGCAAGCAGATATGTTTTATCAAGATCCTAGAGGAGCTGCCCCACCATTTGAGCCAGCACCCTACCAACAAGGTAAGTTTGAGACCAAGCAGTCTGTCTTTCATCTTCATACTGGTTTTATTCTTTCTTGCCCTTCTGGTGTTTATCTGAGTTCTTAAGTTGGAAGTTCACTTGCATATCATGTGGACTATAGGCACTAATGTGGTGATGGCATAGTAAAAGGGAAATCGGCAGGCTTTTTACATCTTAACTGAGGACTTTAATGCCAGTGAAAACAGAGGTTTGTATCCATCCAGGGTAGCAAATCCTTCTTTCTTCAGTTTTTCCCAACTGGGCTAGATCAAGGATCTAACATGGTAAACCTTAATTCAATTTAACTTGGGGAGGAAAAATGGAAATAAAACTTAGCCAGCAGAGGGGTAAAAGAAAAGGTATGGCTATATATAAAGACAGGGGATGATTCTTAGGCAATGTAAGATTAGAGAGAGCAATGATATTAAGTGAATTTAATGTGAAACTATAATAAGGAATGGAACATCAAAAGAAGTGGAAAGAAGAAGAAGCTGCCCTAGGAGGGGAGGGGACACACACGCGCCCATTTTTGACAAAGTTGCAGAGCATTTTGAAGGAAAAAAATAAAGCTTATTGTGTGCAAATGAAGATCTGAGTTGTCCACAAAATTTGATGCACACATTGTTAATGGTGTGCACATATTCGTGCATATTTTTAAATTATCTGAAGATCCCAGATAGATTACTAATATCTTCATATAGCTGGGAGATGTGATCTTGGAAGTCTTTGATTGACAGTGCTGAAATTTCCTTCAAGAAAGGTAGAATAAATGTTTGGATAACTTTAAATTCAAATTAATCCAAGTTTCTTTACAAAGGCAGTGGCTCTGAAACGTTGGGACAAATTAAATTTTAGTTATGTGGATAAAGATGTACAGGCTAATCTTCAGTTTACTTTTTGGTTCTTGTCTAGCTAAAGCATTCCTATCAATCTGCAGAGACATTCTAGTGAATTATTTCTGTTTGGTATGCTAGTAGGACTTTTCTGGCACCTGTGGTGGACTCCATCTCGCCATCTGTTCTCCAGCTACTGTAACCTTTACACCTTGCTGGTATCTTATTTAGATAATAAAACTGTGTCACTTGAGTTTTGGATCAACTTTTGCTTTGTCAAAGTTTTCTGTGGTTAATTTTTGAGTAGAAAAGCAGTTAGACAGTGGGGACAAACAATAAATGTGAATTAATTTATACCACTCTCTTCATGGTACTTGTAGACTGGAGTGTTTGAAACAATTTGGTTGTGGACAGTTGTGATAATCACTTTCTGTATCTTGTTTGTGTGTTTTTCTTTTTTTCCCCCTCTTGCTCTATTTCAGGAGTCTACTATCCCACTCAGTCCATGTCTCGCTTTGTCCGACCTCCTCCATCAGCTCCAGAACCTGGTCCACCTTATTTAGACCATTACCCACCCTACCTTCAGGATCGTGTGGTGAGCCCACAGTACACACAGCCGCAGCAGTACCCTCCTATGGCACAACCCATATACCCACCACACTACGACAGCCGTCGTGTATATCCCCCTGTCCAGCCATATCAGCGAGAGGAGATTGTCCGAGGAAGCCCTGTACCCATTGAAATTCCACAAGCAGCTGTACCTTCCTACGTACCTGAATCCAGAGACAGATACCAGCAAACAGAGGGTTATTGCCCAGTGGCTCCACATCTCAGTCAGATCAGACCTTCGTGCCACAGGGTATGGTTTTTATATTGTGTTTTTGTAGTTGGTTGAGGGAGAAAATATAAACTACTTACTGCAAAAATATTCAGCCTCTTACGGTGATGTTTTTTGTGAGGAATTAAAAGTTAGAACTTTAAGGAGGGGTACATTTGATGAAACTGATTAAAAACTGGAAGGCAGTTTAGTTACTGGTCAACTCTGCAATTGTAATGATGTTAATATGTAAAAGAGCAGGCCGCTACTTAGTGCTTGAAGTAGAAAAGCCTTGTAATTAATTTTGGGAGTATCATATGGCCCTGACTTCAACAAAAATTAGGCTGGAGAGGGCCACTCTTTCTCGTGCAGGTTAAATACAGCATGTGCAAATGGTCATGTGTGCATTCTTGTACAGCCCATCTCTGTGCCTAAATAAATAAATATGCAAACATATGTCCCTTGATAAAGGAACTAAAAATACTGCGCTTCCAAATGTTTTCTCTTTAAGATTCCTAACTGAAGAGTCTTCCGAGCAGAAGTGTACAAACTTGTTTGGTAAATCACCAACTGGAATTGAGTCCTGTAGAATAGTTGGACTCATGTAGCTGTCCTTAATATTGCTGAGTCAAGGAAGCATTTTTAACATAGCTTGTAGATTTATCAGTTTTGAGTTTGACGCATTTGTGGGATGTTTAATTCTATTGCAAAATGAATGCTAAGTGAAAACTAACTGTGACTAGGTTATGATCTGTAGAGTTCTACCACTTTCTGCCATATGACTGAAATGGGGACTTGCCATACTCCAGTGGAAATGACTCTGTGTTCCAACTTGGCAATGTTGAGCTACCTGTGAGTTAAAAGATTAGCTGAGTTAGTTGAGAATCTAATCAGTTTTAGGCAAATAACATTCCCAGCCTCTGGGGTGTCTTGAGCTAACGCTCTGGCCAGTGTACAAACATGTATGTCCTATGTTAAACATGAAAGTTAACAGATAGACTTTGTTAAGCGATTGTTACTTATTATTGTAATGATACTGTCTATGACTGTATTTTCCTTTTCTTGCAATATATGGTTGCCATATTTTGTTTGGGATGTCAACAAATTTTTTTAAATTACTGGTTCTGTGCATTAATGCTTCAGGAGCTTTGTAACGTATTTCTGTCCTCATTTCAGCCTCATCCCAGCCTGGATGAACTTCACCGGCGAAGGAAAGAGATCATGGCCCAGCTAGAAGAGAGGAAGGTGATTTCTCCACCTCCTTTTGCACCATCACCAACCTTGCCTCATCCTTTTCATTCAGAGGAGGTAAGCATATTTTGACAAAAATGTGACTTAGGAGCACATTTGGAAAATACTTCGGAGTTTGTGTGTGCTGATAGGTGAAGACAACAAGAAAATTAGAACAGTACAGTGTTAGCATGTGTTTGGGGTGGAGGGGCTACCTTTTGTGCTCTAGGTGGGAAGCCCTTACAATGCAGCCTCCAGTCTCTCAGTTGGCTGTTGATTATCTGTTCTACCACTGATACTAAGCTATCTGCTTTCAGTACAACCAAGAGAATTAATTTTGAGCCGTTATTAACTGAAGGTACCCTGGAGGTATTTAAAAGATGTGTAGATGTGGTGCTTAGGGACATGGTTTAGTGTTGGACTTGGCAGTGCTAAGTTAATGGTTGGACTTAATGATCTTAAAGGTCTCTTCTGACCTAAATGATTCTATGATTCTAAGTGGTCAGTCTTGACGGTTACTGGACTTTGCTCATTTGCTTCTGACATGTTCAGAATTAAGTAACAGCTTGATAGAGGTTTGTTTTTTCAACCAAGGTCAAAATACCACTTTCGTGCTGGCCAAATGAATAGTCAGCACTGGGAGCGTAGCCAAGTGATCAGAATTTCACACATTTCATACTTGCCATGGCCCAATTCCAAATGGTGATGTATCAGATACTTTCTTTATCTTGGTGTTTTTCTTTCAAGTGCACTGCTGTTGAACCTAAGTAGCGGTGGCTGTGAAGCTGCTTCTTCCCTTCACTTACAGAACCAGATTTTTGTTTTTGTACAGTACTTGGATGAAGACCTGAAGGTAGCTGGGAAATACAAAGGAAATGACTATAGCCAGTACTCTCCCTGGTCCTGTGACACCATCGGCTCCTACATTGGAACCAAAGATGCAAAACCCAAAGATGTTGTGGCAGCAAGGAGTGTGGAGATGGCGGTATGTAGGGATTGGGGGAACACAGGAGAAAAGCTGATCCTTCTGTGGGTTGGGAGGGACTCTTTCATTTGCTTTCTGAGATGACAGCAGTGCTTGTTTTTAAGCTCAGAAGTGCATTGCAGTCAAAGAATGCTTTTGCAAGTGTGCAGAATGCTTTGCTTTCGAAGTTATGAACAGTCCTGCATCTGTGTAGCTCTGTTAAATTCTGGATATAGATGCAAACTAACCACTCTGCTCTAAAGCCATGGATATCAAAAGATATTTTGCCATGTTTTTTTACACTTAGTTGAAATCCAAAAATTACTCTGGCAGCTTGTTAATTAAACATGTCCATCTGTTGTTTCCTGTGGTACTTTCTGTCAGAGGGAGATGCTGTAACTTAACTTTGTGCTATTAATTCCTTTTAAGCTAATTGCAACTGCTGTTAACAATGTAATTAGTTTTGACTTGAAGGAGTCTTTATCATTTGTGACCACAAGAGTACCCAAAACTCGGATGAAGCTTTTGACAGAAGCATAGTCATAACGTAATACTAGGCTGATTCTTCTTGAGGGCAATTTCTAACTCTATGCTGTGCTTATTCAGCCCTTCACTGAAGCCATGGGTGTCTGGCTGTGATCTTATTTTGTGCTGCTGCATTTTTGTTAGGTCAGTTTTGCAAAAAGGGGCTCCTAGGGTGTCATTATTGGTAGTCATGAATGTAGAAGAAAAGAAATAGGATTTGGAAATACTACCACTATTTTGTTTCTTCCTAACTTTTATGCACCACTCAGCAGCAAGAAGTATGCTCGTAGCCCTTGCAAGGAGAAAGACATTCAAGTCTTCATGAGCAAGGACTGTTTAGTTTGAGGGACTATTTTACAGAGATGCATCTGTTCTTCTCCTTCACCTCTCATCTGCAAGTGTGTGCTGTCATCTTCTGTTTATATATTGTCACTGTCATGGTGATGTTTCTTTGGCCAGTAAGAGGAGGGGGAAGAAATTTCTATCCAGAATTTTTTCTTTTGTGGACAGGTGCTCACCTGTTGCAACCACCTAACTAAATGATAGGATTTTTCTGTCTAGCTTCTCCTGTTTCCCCTCTGCCTCATTAGAATTAAATGCATCTGGTTTCTGTCCACTGCGTTTCTTTCCTGTAAGATCTTGAAGGCACTGTGTGACACAGGAGCAAAAAGGAGGCTTTCTCCCAGAAAAAGCAGAGCAAGAAAAGGCATTTCGTCTGCAGCTTTGGGTTTTTTACATGTGCTTTTGCTCTGTCCTACACAGTGTGTTTTGCCATGAGTCATAATGCTTTCACATTTTACCTGGGGAAATACCGAGATCACTCAGAATCAGCTTATTGCTGTCCAAGTGGCAGCATTCAGCAACGAACAAACAGCTCTTGTCTTTCATCTCTGCTGCTAGAAAACTGTGCAAACAAACTGGAACTTATTTAGAGGTAATAGGGTTCTGGAGGAGCAGCCTCCTTTTTCATTGCTAAACAAAGTGTTCTTCTGCACAAGAGCCAATTTTCAGATAAGTAAATAGGATCTCTGCTCTTCAGTTCTTGTCTTCTCACAGGAAAAAAGTCTCAGGAGACCTTCACTGCAGACGGCAAGTGAATTCTTACTTTTTTTTATTGATCATAATCTCTTATGAGAGATTCCTGTTTTTTCAAGGATCAGAATAGAATCATCTGAGAGTGCATAATGCTGGATTTTATGCAGATGACATTGCAACTTCACTACGTGTTTTTCCCCCCACTCAGTAAATGGGAATAAATTAAAATTGGTATTAGCATCCTACAGACTGAAAATTAAGTTGTCTTTTTCTTTCAGAATTCCCAAGTAGATGCTGTCTAATGTCTCTTCCAATTTCAACATGTTACATTTCTTGAGTTTAGCTCCCAACTCAGTTGTGACTGCTGTTTTCACCCTTTATTCCTGCCTTAGTTATGTTACCTGGTCTGATTCTAGTAATCCTTATCCTCACTGAAAGCTTGCAGAGTTTTATTTTAATTTTAGACTGTACTGAAGTTTTTAGCCTTTAACCAGTCTTTTTTGTGTAGTAGCCCCACTTACCTTGTTCTTTTTGCTGTACGCAGCACTACTACAGTTTTATTTCTTGAGCAAAATCTTAACTCTATTTTGGCAATTCTTACCATGTTATATTTTCTGGCAGCTAACAGATAGCTTTCCCATTTAACTAAGTGTCTTTCCCTTGGTTTTTTTGTTGAGTGTTTATTTCTGTTACTGTTTTGTGTTTATCTGTGTTTATCTGGATGTGGTGATTATTGAGGGGGGAGTATATTTTTGTTTTGTTTCTTTTGTGCTGAGGAAGCTTTTTTAAAATTAATTTTTATTCATGGAAACAACCCATTGACTTGTGGTTTTTAAGCTACTTGGGTGACTTCTCCCAAATCTGGCCTAACTTTATCTCAGGAAAAGCTTTGTTAAAAATCTTTATAATAATCTGTTGTTTCTTCTTCTAAGTTAAGTCAAATGGACTTAGCTAAATCGAGCTTGTTTTCTGTGCACATCTTTTCCTTTCTTGGTAAAGTTCTTTGAGTAGAGATAGAACGTTTTATCTGGTCATTTGCTGACCCATTAAGGTCTTTGAGTCTGAAGCTGATTTAGAAACCAGAATCTTCCAAGCAGTACTACTGCCTAATGAAAAATGTGCCTGAAAAGATGTACAAGACATGACCAAGTAAGTGCTGTACTGAATAATTCCCATTTTGAGTCATCTCCAGGCTGTTAAGATGATACAGTTCTTAACACTGGGCTTCAGGGACATGTGTTTTAGACTTCAGTAGGAGTATGTGTTCCTCAGATGCCCACTGACCTCCTCTTTGACTTTATTCTGAAAGGTGTTTTTTTTTCCCTCATTAGACTTTCTCTGTCTTAATTTCCTTTTGCTGCTGCTCCCTTGTCTTGGATTTGTTCACAATCGTGCAGCTATTTCACAGTTGTGGTAGTAATGGTCATCTTAAGTTACACCATTGAAGACACGTCACACTAACAGTGGAGTTGCAAACTGAAGAATAGGAAGACTAGTTGAGGGATGAAGGGAATTCACAAGAGAGACTTACTATGCTGGTACCAGCTGCTTGTAAAAGGAATGTGATTTTGTTCATTTCTAAGTTTTTGACTGCTGCCTTTATGTCTTGTCTAGAACGTAGATAGTAAAACCATGCGTGACCAGCGATTAGACATGCAGCGAAGAGCAGCAGAGACTGGTGATGATGACCTCATTCCATTTGGAGACCGACCAACTGTGTCGAGATTTGGGGCGATCTCTCGTACTTCCAAAGCGATGTACCAGAATTCGGGTCCCATGCAGGCCATGGCGGTTCAGGGAGCTACTACCAAATCGATCATTTCAGGTATGTGCTCTTGGATTTTGCTGGCCGTTGCTATTTTGTTTAGTGCTACATTGTAGTGCGAGTTGAAGGCAACCCCTGTAAACTTGTTTCTTGTCTTAGAAATATGTTACGCCACTAAAAATAACTCTAGGTAGGGCTACGCTGAGAAGCCCAAAGAAAAAGGCTGCCACTGCTTCCTGTTCCAGGTTTGTGCATGCGTAGTGTATGTGCTTGTGATTTATTGCTGTCTGGAAAAAGTTACTTCGTTCTGCTGGTCTCTGAGATGAGGTTTCTTTTAAATCTGTTGCAGTAGAATCAAGAAACTTACTGCTTTCTTAAATACATAATGCAAAACCATCATAATGAAGTACCATAGTGCACTCCTCCTTTATGGATAGTTGGTGCTGAAAGTGCAATACAATAAACATTATCGTTTTGCATAATGTTAGGCAAAGCAAATAAAGTAGGAGTGGTTTATTTTCTACACATCTATTTTTCTAATCGCATGTATAAGTATGGCTGTATATCTTACTCCAAAAGATGGCCTCTTTCTTGAGGTGCACTGAATAACCTTAAGAAAAGAATTATAATCCCGCAAACTTCATTCTAGATTTTTTTCAGGAGTTAACTTCTGGAAACAAAACAAACTCATTTGCTTAATTCCAGCAGTAATTTGGTAAACTTTATCACAGGTAGTACTCTGGCTTCCCTGAAAGCTTAATCATCAAACTGGTGTTAACTAGGTATCTCAGAATTATCAATCAATTCTTGAGTCTTTTAGGAACTTCAGTAAAAAAGTAATTGCTCTCATGGTGGCTGTGAGTTTGTTTTTGTGTCCCCATTCCCCTGCGTGTCTGAAGTCCTTCACAAACTCATAGGCTCTGGAAGCTGGAGCAAATCTTGTTGGACATGCCGGAAAAGTCATGCACATTATGCACGTGAGACTAGTCACACATGGTATTTTTTGTGTTCATTTCAGCAGAAGAAACATTAGACTTCCTCACTCGTAGAGGGCTGATCTTCCTGGTTATTCTCTAATTTCTGTCCAGTTCTGTATATTGGCTGAACTACTTAAAGGATAGGTTTGTAGTAATGCAACATGTTTTTCTTCCTGTTCACTGACAGACTACAATCCTTATGGAACTCACGGTGGCTGGGGAGGCTCTCCATATTCTCCTCATCAAAATATACCTTCTCAGGGACGTTTCAATGACAGGTAGGATTGCTTTATTTTTTTCTTTGCCTTTTTTTCTAACTTTTCTTTATATTTTTTTTTCTGTGCCAGCTGAGTAAAGCTTTTTTTTTTTTAAACTCCTTATTTTTGCTTTTCTGATCCCAAAGGGAGAGACTGTCCATGTCAGATGTGGCTTGTCATGGGAAACAATTGCCCTCAGCGGAGCGAGAGCAGCAGCTGCGCATGGAGCTGCAGCAAGTAGACCATCAGATTAGCCAGCAGACACAAATGCGAGGCCTAGAGGTTGGTACCGATACTTGGAAGAGTGGTGAGGGGTGGTATGGAGAGAGATGAAGCTAGTAAAGCTGCTTCTCATGTGTTGATGATCATTCTCTTGACTGTAACAATACTCAGTAACAGTACTTGATTCTGTGATGCCAGGCTTTGGGGACTATGGTAAAAGTCCTCTCTGCTTAGCAGCAGAAGCTTCCCCGCACTTCACGTGCAAATCAATACCATAGTTGAATCTGCACTCTGTGCTCGTTCATGTTTGCTTTCATTCTCTCTTGTTTTACTTCCCCTCTCTGTTCATCTGTTAACTCAGGGGCAAACTTGTGGCTTAGATACCTGTTTCTCTTGGCTGTACTGCCATTGAAAATGTCTGACTTTATGTACAGAAAGGTGTGATCTTCATCTCTTTCGTGTTTGGCTTTGTGTTGTACCTGTTTCTTACTAAACAGTGCAAGCCACAAGAGTCAAGAATACAAATATTGAAGATACTTAGCTTGAAAAATTAAAGCTTAATATTTTGTCTCCCTGCTTAGAAGAAATGTAGTCGCTTGCAACATGAGGAAAGATGGGAGTCTGCATTTATAAAAGAATTAATGAGCTGAAATCTTTGTGAGACACAGGAGAAATGTCAAGCTGTAATGCAAGAATTGCTTTAGCAAAGCTTTAGTTACTTTTTGTTTCCTCCCAGGAAAAATCAGTAAATATTTACCAGAAAACTATTCTAGATACCTCAGCAACCATTCATATTAATGTTTTCCCAGAAGGAATTGCTATAAGTAGTGGCTAGCAGCTTCTGCTGAAGCTATGCTTACCCTTAGGTAAGCATAACACATGTTATAGAGGAGAGTTATTGCAGATTAGCTGTAAGAGCTCACAATTCTTAAGTCACAGCAGCAGTTACAAGTAGCATGCATTTCTTAGTTAGCTTGAAGCGTAACTTGTGTTCTTGTGCTTTTGTTTGGGAACAAGAGGAGAAAAAGTTTTAAATCTTGCATGTCTGCCTTTGCCATAATAGAGGAGTATTGGAAAGTTGCAAAACCTGTAAGTGGCCTGTCTGTCCTGCCCATTATTACAGTGTGTGTGTCAGTGTTAAATCTTACGTAGTTTTGAGCCTTGATTTTTACCATCATTTGAATTTGCGGGAAGTAATGTTATTTTGAGTAATAACAGCTTTCAATTTATCTCTTGTGTTCAAAGCTTCAAGTAGATATTTGAAATCCAGGAGGCTTTATTGATTTACCTGTTACAAGGTTGTAGCAATCGCTTAATTCAGTCTGAGCATGAAGAACTAGATGATTTTGCTTTCTTCTCAAACGAATGAGCATTTCTACTTGTAGACCAGCCAGATGTTTGGTTGTGTGGAGTAGTAGATAGTGTGTTTAAATGCAGAGCATGCACCTATGGAACTGATTCCCAAGTATTAACAGATTTTTGGAGTGGCTGACGTGGTTACTGCTTTTACTTGGCTGCTAGTAACTTGCAGTTTGTGAATGACAGTAGTCACTTGCCCTTCTCTCTTCCTGTACTTCCTAATCTGGGTCAGTAGAGAGCGACATATTGACAACTGTGTCACTCAAGATATCTTATATTTAGTAAGAGTACTGGCTCTGCTGTAGAATTTCAGAAATTGTACTACTGTAAAATAAAGTGGCAGATTTGCTTATCTGCTCTTAGCTTTTGTTCAACAAACAGCTCACGAGAGAGAGTTGTGTTTTTGTTCATGTGCTTCATCTTAGTTTTGAGAAGGGAGTGGTATATGGGGAAAACCCATGCAAATTTATTAGTGAAGGGTGTTTAACACTGCTTGTTTAAAAATGAAAAGACTTGTCTGCATGTAAAAAATGCAATTTTAAAAAAATTTAAACTTGCATTGGCAGTGATTTTGATTGGGACCCTGTTAAGGACAGAGAGAGAAGGCTTTGGTTTTGCAAATAAACAATACTCTAGTTATGGTCTAGAGCTCTTTCTGTGCTCGGTGTGTTGTGTGCTCAGTTGTGTATGTGCTTGGCTTTATGCATTTAGGCTGTTAGTAACAGGCTGCTGTTGCAGAGGGAGGCGACTACCCTGGCAGGCCAACCACAGCCCCCACCCCCACCTCCCAAGTGGCCTGGGATGATCTCAAGTGAACAGCTGAGCTTGGAGCTACACCAGGTGGAAAGGGAAATTGGGAAGAGAACCCGTGAGCTGAGCATGGTGAGTGCTGTGGGGCTGGGAGGCAGAGAGGTGGAGAGCTGTGTAGCTGGCTGCAGCCCTTTCACCCTGGCAAAAAGGCTCTCTGCTGGATGACCACAGCTGGAGTCATCCATTTCCCTCTTCACCTCTTTATTCTTCAAAACCTCCTGAGAATTTTTTTGATTCTTCTTTGTGAAGAATTTGAATTCTAGCCACTTTAAAATATTCTGCTGTTATTTTGTCACCATTTAAAAATTAGTGTGGCACTGAATTTGTTGAAAACTGAATTGTCTCCAAGTTCACTGTGCCGTGAGTTGTGTAAACTGCTTTAACGTCGAAAACGTCATCTACAGGTACAGGCTAGCATTCAGAAGTCTGTGTGCTGTTACGGTCTATGGTCTTTGCTGCTTGTTACAAGAATCATCGCTTCCTTTCAGGAAATACTCTGTGCTGAGAGGATGAGCATATCTTACTGAGTCTGTTTTCTTGTCTCACAGCTTTTGTGGGTTACACTGTATGGCTCCAATTTACAGGCCTTCATCACCAGTCCCAAAGGATGAAGTTTCAAATTCTTGTGACACAATGTTAAAGAGTTTTTCTTCTGTCCTTTTTTTGAAGGAGAACCAGTCTTCACTGGATATAAAAAACAAACTGGGCACCACTAAACAGACAGAAAATGGACAATTAGAACCGCAAAGCAAGGTTCCAGCTGAGGACCTCGCACTGACATTCAGGTAGCATGGGTCTTTCAACCTTCCTCTTGTGCAACAGGAGAATGACTTAATCAGGGTCACTTTGGTACATGAATAATACCCCTTGCCTCACATTCTCTGATGGGTAAGAATCTACTAGGAAAAGATTATACAACTCAAGTTTTTATAGTGTGAGCATGAATTAAGGGCCATTTCAGCTGATCAGTAGGTGAGCGGAATGAGACTGTACATCAATTTAAGTCAACAGAATAATTGCAATGTTTGTAAGAACAGAAGTTCATCTAGTAAATACTGGATGATTAGTAGGGAGGAGCAGGAGATAAAAAAACACTATAAAAGAAATCTTTATCTACCGTTTTAGTTTCAAAGAAAAGAAATGTTCCAAATGTGAGAGGAAAGTTATGCCATCCTGCTAAGGTTTGTGATGTGGATGTCTAGGAAAGGTATGTAATTTCGAAACAAAGTTCACTTTTACTTGTAGGCAGTAATTTTTATCTGTGTAGATCCTGGGATTGATTTGAACTCAGATTTGATAGTCAGTTGAAATAAAATGTTGGCTAGGAGTGCTGGAAATCTCTACACAGCAACCATTTTCAGATGGCTGCAAGAATCTGTGTATTCAGACTAATACTTTGAACAGAAAAGCTCAAATACTGCAAAGCTTTCGCTAAGTCAAGCTTTCATAACTTCATGTGAGCAGTTTGGAATCTGGATATTCTTGCAGAAACTGTATGTATTCAGAAAACTTCTCAATAGCTTATGAAGTCCCAATCCTTGAGTTCTGTGCTGCACCGTTAGATTGAGGCCTCCAGAGTGGAAACTAATTTTTCCATATGAAATTCTGGAAGTGATGAAATTGAAACAACTGTTTAATTTTTAAAATGAAAAAAAGAGAGGTGAATGATCCAGATAAGTTAAATATTCTGGAATGTGTGCATTGTACAGATTGATACTGTATATCTTGTGGTATATACTGAAATACTTTGCAGAATATAACTACTCTAGAAGCCTAAAAATATGTAGTCTTGTTGGTTTTGTTAGCCTTATTTTAGTTCTTCCTGGGAAGTACCTGCAGCACACCAGACAACCTATTTATTATACAAGGCAAGTCTCTACATGTTTATCCATGTTCACAGCTGTGTATTGAGATGCCGCAGCAACACATATTGAAGCCTGTAAAATAAATGAAAAATCTGAGTAACTACTTCTCTTCACCCCCTCCCCCTTTCTCTTCAACTTTCTTTCAGCAGTGATGTTCCGAATGGATCAGCCTTGACACAAGAGAACATTGGCCTCCTGTCAAACAAGACGGCATCTCTCAGCCTGTCAGAGGACCCAGAGGGAGGAGGAGACAACCACGACTCCCAGAGAGCGGGAGTTACGCCCACGTCTGCTCCATGAAGTGAGGCCAGCCTACCCCAGAGTTTCTTTTGCTGGGGTGTTGGTAGCTTCCATCACGTTTTTTTCCAGGGGTGATTGGAGAAACCCAGGAGCAACAGCAGTAGCAGAGCAGCAGGTCCAGAGGCAATGTGCACAAACACAACTACTAGAAACAAATCCTGCACATAGTTCACATTAACGCATTTTTTAATTAAAAAAATGAAAATTAGCAGTATCTGCAAGCGATTCAAATTAAATTTGTTTTTGTTCTGTGAATGAACTTTATTTTAATAACTTTGGACGCCTTGGATCCCAGGGCTTAAAAAAAAGATATTATATATATACTCTGTTTGATTAATTGTATGATCTTAATGAAGTAGGTTTTTTCTTTTATTTTGGTATTATTACATACCCAGTGCATAATTCCTTATCACGTTAATTTCTCAAAGACTAAAACAACCTGGCCACTTCCTTGTATGGTTTAAGGGTAAACAAGGAATGAGGGTTAGAGAGTAGCTGTGACTTGTAGTGTCAAAAGATGTGCAGCAAACTGCATTCTTAAAAGAATTCCGCCCATTGTGGGTAGGAACTGAACCCCGGCTTGTGCGAGACTGCTTGCTTAAATGATTTCAGTTTAAATTACAAGTGGCAGAATCTTTGCAATGCAACAAGTGCAGTCCTTCGTGTATGTCCCAGCACAGCGTGTGTAACTAAAGAGGATATCTAAATCAGTGTCCAACATAACGTTATTTTATTTGAAGGTTGCTGGCCTTTTATTTTCTGTTGGGACTAAAGAGGTCAGCAGAATGCAGACTAGTCTACTACGGCATGGGTGTTTCTGAAGCCGGTTAACTGGGGCTTGTGGTAGAGAAGCTTAACTAACCAGTGAAGGTTGTGCAGCCGTGACCAAGGCAGAATGTCTAGAAATAGGGAGTAGAGAGAACATAAGGTTATGCAGTTGCTGGAAGGATGTTAACTGCAGATGAGCTGGTAACCCATGTTACTTCATCCAGTGTTTGCTGGGGTTTTTTTTTTTCCCCCTTCTCACTATAGCTTTAAAATAAGCTTACCCAAAGTCCATACGATTGAGTTGATGCAGAGGCACTAACTGACCTCTGCCTTTTGAAACAGGTCTTTCATGTATGCCTCCTTCTCAGCAACTCTTGCCTTTGTGTTTTTTTTCATTGCTATTTTAGTAGTATTGTTAAAAAATATCTTCTATAACCTGATTATTTTTTTTTATTTCTTTTGTTCAGTGACACATCAGTTATTTAACTGTAATGCTGTTGTGAGGGCCTTTTACTGAAGGAGACCAACATCTTTGATTTGTGTGCATCAATGATGGCAATATTTAAAAAGCAGAGGGGAATTTTTATTTCTTTTTTGAAGTTGGCATTGTTTCCGGTCTGTGTGTATTAGTATTTTGACACCTGAGAATCAATCTGTGGCTTGTCTGCCACTGCTGTGGTGAATCTTTCCTAGGTTCCCCTTTCTTAAAAAGAAAGTTGCATCAAAATGACCACTTGAGGTACAGCATGGATCCTGTCTGAAGTAGTTCAGAAGTGCTGAAAAGCAAATTTTGGTTGTTAGATCTAGCGTGCTACTTCTTCAAATAGATGCTTTGTAAGCATAAGCTGGAGAAACGGTAAGCCTTTCTAGATGTTTTCTTTAAGAGTTCAAGAAATGAAAGAAATTTTTGTTCTTGCTGCACATTTTTTGACACTTGACACGCACGGGGGTGAGACCCTGTAAACAAAGAACTCTGTGGAGAAAGATTTTGAAGTGCTGCTCCCTCTGCACCTTCTTGGCCTGTTCTCATTTTTTTTCTTTCTGGGTTAGACTACTAAATTGGAAAGCACTGGTTATGTAATAAATTACTGCATTGCTTTGGTTGGGTAAAGCAAGAGTTAATAATTTTCTTGGGTTTTAGTTTTTTCCTTAACCTTAACTCCTGCTGAGGTCATAGCAACCTTGGGCTAAGCTTTGCATTCATCATACTGTTAAATAAAACAAAATGGGGGGTGGGAGGGGATACAGTCCCACTATTGCCTACCAGTAGGAGAGTCCAAACAGAAGACTCTTTTGAGTAGCAATTATTTAATTTGCCCAGTCAAGGCACCGCGTTTATATACTATTTCACATTGAATTTGATTATGCCCTACAGACCTGGCTGGTCAAGGATTTGATACACATATTGGCTTGGGATTCGAGCTTTCTTTTTTATTTAAATAAAAATTTATATATAAATATATATATACATATATACATAGTTATATCTGTATATATATTGGGTATGTTTTAAGAATTTTTTCGCATGAGCGCAGCTGTTGTGATCAAATGTCTGGGAGGTAGAAGCACTGAATGAAAATAAAGGCATTTTTCAGCGCACACGCCCACACTTTCCATATGTCTTCGCACGGGTTTATTTCGCTCTTAGTTGAACTTTGGCCTCTTAATTGCCAAGAGTAGTTTTGGAGCTTGCTTTTTTTCTAACCCCTCTTACCTTTTGGCAAAGAATCATCTTTGCACTAGAAGAGCTTCATCTACACCTTGCCCCCATCCCTCCGTATCCGCTACTTGAGGCCTAGCGTCACAGCCGCTCCCCTTTGAGCCGAGCAGAGCTAGGCTGAGGCAGTTTTGAGCCCATCAGGTCTGTTGCTCTGTTCTCTGCTCTGGGCATGAGGAGGATTAACGTGTTTCCCTGGCAGCCTGCTCACAATTCGACTGACAACAGGCAGCGTGCCCTGTTCTCCCATCCTTAAGTGCAGAGCACCACGGTCAGGTCAGCCTTCTCATTGGTGTTTTTAATTAGTTTACTTCTTCCTGCTGTGGCTTTAACGCGGGGAGCTCATTTTAGTTGAGATGATTAGTGCAATATTCCAGTCTAGGAGGATGAGCCCAGAATGTACCTTGTTTGACTGCAGTAATTCTTGGTGTAAAATGAATTTTCAAAGACGGTTATGCTATGTTTGAATCTACATATTCATTTTCAACACTAAAAACAAAATGTCAAAAACTTTTAACCTTTTATTACTTGTGCCAGCTAGTTTCCTTGCCAGGTTAGGAATTAATTTTTTTTTTTCTACCTTTGCTCCTGAGACAAATTCTGCAGTAAGAGCTATTCTGTTTGCTGGCCTGCATATGGTGAATGCTTCCAAAACCCGTGGATTAGACGGGAAAACTTACTGTTGGTTTTATTTTTTTATCCAGCTCTCCGTGCTGTACTTTGTGCATAGTGTCCTTGTTGTGATCAGTGTGTCCAGGTGAATGCCCTGTTTGCCCAGTATTATAGTTTGGCTTGTTAAATAGTTTGTTTAATATCCAGCAACAGTATTGATTTTTGCTTTGGGTTTTTTTTCCCCTCCTCCTCTTGCCCTTTCCCTGCTTCTGTGGAGAAGTTCAGTTGATTAAACAAGTTAAACAGCAAAATGCAATGTGTGCTTTTGAGTCTTTCTGGAAGCTGCACCTAAAATTTTCCCTTTTGTCTGGAAAAGCATACTAGCAGAACTGGGAGGGCAGACAGCTCTACACATAACAGAACCATTGATGGTTACAGCAAATAAGCAGGGAATGAAAATTTCTTGGGTGGCCCTGTATCCTGCTACATTCCTTTCTATAGCCCATCATTGTCCCAGTTGTACAGGAATGGTGTCCACCTCAGTGAAATAGGTCTCAGCTAGAAAGTGCTTTAGTTCCTTCTACTTGGGCAAGAAGAAACAGTGTTATAATGGTGTTAGGGCACTACTGCATCATTTGGTAGGCAGGCTAGATTTTTCTACTGTAGGAGACAACTTCGAACACTGGTGGATACCTGGGTTTCAGCCCCAGCACAGACAAACTCCCCAGAACAGGAAGCTTCAAGTGTTAGTAAAGCTTTAGTATGTCAGTGATTCAGTCGGTGTAGAAATTATGTTTGTTTGTTCTGTCGTGTTACTCTTCTCTTCCTCCTTCTGTCGTCATCTCTTCTGCCTTTCCTATGACCTAGTTCTCTTTCCTTAATAGGAGAAAGTTCCACTTTTTCATCTGCCCCTCTTGTGTACTATTGTATCCGGTCCCATTTCAGAGAGGATTTTTTTATTTAGATCAAAGCACCTTTCAAACTTGCAGCACTGTTACCCCTTTCTTAAGTTCTTCTCTGTCTACTTTCTTCTGATCCTTATTCTCTCCCTTTTGTCCACACCTTCCTTCC
Source organism: Phaethon lepturus (assembly GCF_000687285.1). Lineage (NCBI taxonomy): Eukaryota > Metazoa > Chordata > Aves > Phaethontiformes > Phaethontidae > Phaethon > Phaethon lepturus. The sequence goes on from NW_010513451.1 coordinate 61,114, forward strand.
TTTCCTTCTGTGGCTTGCCCATACACCCTCCCTGATTGTGTAACAGTGACAGCTTGCTGCCTCAAAACAGAGCATTCAAATGAATTCGCTTAGCCAATAACTTCTGTGAAGTTGCCTTTTCTAATGGTGTTATTACTCAGTGATGCACAAATGTGATATTGCCCCTACTGGTAGGCAAACAGGGGATCTGTATAAACATGGTAAACTGCTGTTTTTCTTTAAAGGAGAGCCAAAGACTTGTGCTTTACACTTTTTTTTTTTCCTGGTGTAGCCATTTTGATTGTCAAATTTTTGTAGGGTTTTGTGAGTTGACTGTATTATCCTAATAACAATTTACAAAAATTAATGATTGTCAAGCCTTATCCATGTATTAAATTGTGGAAAATCATTCCATTTAGTCATACAATTTACAATGTACTGAGATACATCTGGGGTATTCTGACATGTTTTCAGTCTCTCATGCACTCTCTCAGCTGACAGAACGGCTCGTTTAGCAAGGGAGAAGGAACATAGGAATGTTATATAAGCAAAGAAACCTTGTCTTGAAGTGTTGGAATCTAAATTGAATACTGATCTAAAATGTTTTCAGTTACAGTAAAAGGTAAATCTCTGTTGCAAATGCGGCTGACATTTGAGCCCGTTAGAACTGGAAAGACTTGTCAAACTGTAGCATTACGTTAAATTAGATGTGGAAGAAGCAAACTTGTATGACGATATTGTCTCTTGACAGAACAAACTAGGAGTGAGGCTTTTCATTGATAATAGAAGAAAGCCACTTGCATTTCCCATCCTTGATCTAACTTAAACTCTTGCAGACTGTTGCTAAGATTTTTAGGTTCAGAGAGAAACTTTAAGTCAGAATAGCGTAAACCCTCATTTCCATTGCCATTTATAGCAGGAGTGCCAGCTCATCTTCTCTGTTCTAAGTTGGGGGGAAAACAACATATAAGCAGCGTGCAAGTTTGTGCTTCTCTGTATGAAGAAGTTCTTGTAGTCCTAGAATAGACAGAAGGAACACAGCGCAAGACTGGGGCATGATGTTACCTTCATATTCCAATTTAGTCATTGTTCAAAAACACACAGTTCCTATTTCTGCCTCTTAATGTTGGTAGCACTGATTTAAAAACAACCAAAAAAAAAGTCAGTGTGTCAGCAACTTAATTTTTTGTATCACAATAAATCAATTCCCCTGGGTGAAAAAAGAGGAAGCAAAAGTTACTGAGTTGTCTAAATGGTAATTTAGACATGAACTGGAAAAAAACATCTGTCTTGCTTGAATAAATATAAACTCTGAATTTATGAGGAAAGTGAAGCAGCTCTTCTGAGCCAGCTTTAGGTAGAGCCTTGGTGCTAACAGATGGGTGGTTGTTACTTGTGGTATACGAGCATACAGATTATGTAGCGCAAATTGAGTTGTTCTCTGATCAAATATAATCTGAAATGTCAGAAACTTCATTGGGGATTCTCGTTTCCGTACTCAGCTGTTACCAACTGCATTCTTTTCTGTTGAAATGTCAGGGGGGTGAAAGAGGCTAGACTAAGTTAGTTCAAGTTATACCATATTAGTAAGCTATTTTGGGGAATGTTATCCCAGCGCAGTGTCCTTATACAGTTAACGTGTGCTCTATATTCTTGTGTAGGAAGAAGAATGTAACTGCTTAGTGTTGCCAGAGTCTTCAGGGCGCTTTTTGTGATGCAGGTAGAGCCTTGATTAGCGGGGAAAGGCTAACAAACTTAAAATGCTGATTTTTTTTGTTACAATTTTATTTCCCAGTGGCAATATGCTGTGGAATCTCTTTGAACACTATAGTAAGCAAAGAGGGTGCAGCTTTTTCTGAAATTTCTCAATAAAAAGAGCATGTGGGAATGTGGATTTGCCTGCATCAGGAACACCCCAGTCATTTGAAACTTAAAATATGTGACCGTAATAATCAAAATTGGATGCCTAAATAATTAACTGATCTTTCCCAGGTAATCTTTGCAATTCCAGTGAGTTTGTGTATGATTTCAGGGCAAATTGCCAGGTGTTCAGTATTTGGGAATGTTTAGGTACCCAGCTTTATCCAGCAAGGCAGGTGTCTTTGGATATACAAGTTGGATGTTTTCATATTCCAGGAAACAACTGATTCTAAGATGTGAAAGTTTTAGGAAAACACAATTAGCAACTTCAGTTTGAAAAATACTGTCTTGGGAAAGATGGAAGCAACAGGTGGTGCAGGGTCTCTGAAAATAAAAAGCATTAGAGATGATGGAATTACATATGAAATGTATATGGGGAAAATATATCTGTAACCAAAAAAGAAAATCTTGTGGAGTATTTGATGTTTAAGAAATTATTTGCTGCTTTGTAATGTTAAAAGGACTTATTGATAACTCTGTGGCAGACAGTACTCACAAGTCTTTGGCATCCAAACCGGATTGTGTATTGGATGGATCCCACAACTGGATGTGTGCACTGACATCTTTTCGTTTTAAAAAGCTAGAAATAAATTGATAGCAGCATTTTATAAATGTATAAAGCAACCTGAGACAGGAGAGAAGAAACCCTGTTCGTGTCGCAGCTGCTTGCACAGTTTACAAATTGGTACCTTTAATCCGCAGCCGCTCCTCAGTGAAGCTGCTCTAACATGGGCAAATCTAGTACATCAAATTACTTTCAGTTTTTTCTAATTTTAGGGAGTTCCCATTACCCCTTTGGCCTCTGCTTGCTGTGTAAGCAGCCTCTATGCTCAGAGGAGTTTTCCTTGAAATCGGCCTAGCGACTGTGCTGTAGCTTGATGATTTTTCCCTGTTTTCTGTAACCGATAGCATAGCATTGAGTTCTCTCCCCATTTTATCTGTTGCTGTGGGGAGGAGGAGGAGAGGCAAGGCATGTGTGGGAGGAGGGAGGAAGAGTTGTGGGATCTTCTATATGACAGGTCCCACCCCTTCTTTGAAATAATCTACTTCCAGTTGTGGGATTTCTCTGTAGGTGACTTTTTTCCTGTTTTTTGTAAGCCTAGCTTTCTTTGATCTTGTTAGTTCCGTACAAGTCTCCCCGAGACATTCGGCAGTCATTATCACCTTTTTGGGTGGAGTTTATTTTATTTCTTGGTTTGTTTGGTTTTTTAAAATAACTTTTTAACATTGGTGCATATATGCTTGGGATAGAGCTCATGTAATTTTCCAATCGTATTGATTGTATGTGATTGTGCCCTGCAGAGGTATATTTAACAAAAAATAAAATAAAAAGGATAGTCTAGGTAATAAAGGAAACCATGAGATTTGTTGAGTCAGGTTATGAACTATTTCTTGAATTTATTTAGGATCCTGGATAAGTGAAATTCCCTGTCTGCTGTTCTCATAAATGAATGCTAAACAAAATGTCATGAATTTTCTGTTTGAACTGGTTTTTTTCTTGCTTTTCTTCTCCTTCTGCTGTTTCCCTCCTTTCCTGCTTCTCTTCCCCATCAAAAAAAATCTTGAGCCTTTATGGAAATGGCTGACTCTGGGTTGATATTGTGAATATTTATTGTTTGTAACTATCAAAACATTTTTAATAGGAGTAGAGATTAAGTAGAATGTATGGAAAGAATTCTGTAAACTGAATTCTTTGCAAGTTCAGGGAAATTTGAAGTCTTGTGCATACAGACCTGGTCATGGGGGAGACATTAAAATGCACACAAGGCATTGAGATCACTTTCCTTGAAAGGTTAGATGCTTTGCTACCTTTTGGAAAACTTGACATGACAAAAGGAGTAGAAGAAAGTTCACTATGTCTAACTCCGTGTGTCTTTACTCCTGCAACATACTTTTTAAACTTGACTGAAAAGCCTTCTAGATATTATGCTGAAGTGGAACAGAGTGGCTTGAAGGAGGCAAAAGGCAAGAGGATCCAGAGATCTGAAAGTCGCTATTTGTCTCCTTTACTTTTTAGAACTAGAGAGCCAACAGTGTCACTTCTGTATTAAAGAACAAGGAGGTGGGGACCTATTGTGTGTGCATGGTGGTTATACAGAAGAAGCCATATGTTGAAATGCTATTTCTTCTTCCCTCTTCACCTTGCTTTTCTCCCTCTTAAAGCTGACTCAGCCTCACCTTGCTTCCACATAGTGTCTAAGGGTCCTTTGAGTTGCAGATTCAACAACAAAATGATGAGTGGAAAGGTGGTGATTCACTACTTGGTTTGTAAATAGATGGAAGTGTCTACGAGGTCTTACCTGCTTTTCTGTCAGCATTTATATTAAATGATAAATTAATGGAGAACACTTTGAAATATCTCTCATTTTCTGTCTGGGATGAATGTGTGTTCTTCTGAGGTTTGCGTGAGGTGTAAGCCTGACTGTAAGACTTTCTCCGGGTCAAGGTGTGATTGACCTTGCTGGGCTGGAGAGTAAGAGATGCCAAACAGCAGAGAAGCCACGTGCTTCTGTTCGGGGGGGCCGGGGGGGGGGGGGCTGACTCCTCCAACTCTGCCTGTAAGCCAAGTGGCTTCTTCATGTGTTCAACAGAGGTGAAGAAGAAAGGATACTCAGTTAGCAAAATGCAGTATTTTGCTCAAAGAGAGTCTGCATAGTTAAAAAACAGAACAAAACAAACCCATCGGAGCAAGGAGCGAGCAGTGTGCCTCTAGTGTTGAGCCTGTTTTGGAACTTGCCTTAAAGCGAGACCAAGGTTTGCCCCGTGGTGTGTGTTGTGGTCTTTAGTCCTCTCCTTTTGCTCCTTTTTGTGGGCTTCAGCAAGCTAGTAGCTGGCTGTAAACCTGAGACTGGCTGAGCATAGCCTGATACACAATAAGCTGCTGCTGTGCTGAAAAACTATTCCTTCTCCTTTCTAGGGCAAGCACAGCCCTCAGTCCTGGGAGTTCATGCATACGTTTCTTCTGTCTTTACTTCTGAGTCCAGGCACCACGGATCCCACCTGAAGTGTGTGCTTTGCTGGACTGAAACCCTTCGCTGCTAATTGTTAGGCCCCCGCCCGCTTCCACACAGCTGTACTTCTCACTGGCTGACTTGAAGCGTGCAGTTCCTCTAAAGGGAATTGTATTTAGTGGGCAATCCAGCAGAAAAATGGATGTTTCAGTTGGTGATAGTTTCCTTTCCCTTTTCCCCACTAGTCTGAGGGTCCAGGATGCTCAGGTACTCACTTAAGAAGGAAAAGAAAAAATAAGCTGTGTTTCTGTGCGGTGTTTGGTTTTTAAGGAAGATGTGAAGTGCTGTCGAGAGTTGGATCGCTTTGGAAGGGAGCTGCGACTGCTCTGAATTGGGAGAGCTTTGGGGAAACTTGGAATTTCTTTTGTATGTGGGGACAAGGGGAGGCTGGTTTCGATGGGTGGTAGCTGGTGGAATTTTTTTTTCCCTTTGGGTGCGTATACCAGGATAGAAGGGAGATGGAGAAGGCTAGCCCAGAACACGGGATTTCTTGATCCCATCTCGCTCTGTGAGTGCCTGAGTCTTCCTCCCTGCGCACCGCCATAAAACTCGACAGTGAGCACCCAAAGCACAAACAAAATCTAAGTAAATTCGTGTTCCTGCCTGCCACTCAGGTATGTTTAAAGGCTGTTTCTTTCCGGCTTCTCCAAAAAAGGGGCAATTCAGAGGACAGTGCAAAAATGTTGACAAAACACACTGTCTCCCTGCTGCTGTCAACCCTCGGTCTTTTCTGTGAGAGGCAGAGAGCAGGGCTGGTGACCTTCCTCCAGCGGTGCGCTGTACATCACAGCTCCACGGGCACCCAGAGAAGGCGGCAGCACCCTGAGGTGAAGGGGTCCCCTGTCCTGGCTGGGATGTCTTGAGTTGTTTCTGTAACCTCTTTCCCCATGATTGTGGACTCCTGGGCTGTGGGTGTGGGAGAGACTAAAACTGGGACATGATACCTGATCCTTCTTGCCCTGGGCCACCAGTTTCAGAGCTTGGTCATTTTGAGCGGCTGGTCCCTGCCTTGGGGCTGTGAACAGCGGCTTTGGGAGAAAAACAGTCCTTCCACTAGAGCGAACAAGGCAGCTAATGATTTCTCTTAACGCACTTATCATTTGGGTTGCTTCCTTAGGTAGAGCTCTGCTCAGGCGTCCGTGCTGCGTTGTTGCTTGGAGCTGAACTGGCAATAAATTGCCACTTAAGTACTGCACTCAATTTTTTTTTTTTTTTTTAATCAGCCACCCTAAAGGGTATATCTCAGGCAACTTACAGATCCTGTAAGTTCCTGTCTACCTATACCTACTACAGATCCTGTCTATCTGGACTTCAGTCAAGCCTTTGACACCATCTCCCATAGCATTCT
>NW_010513452.1:0-225 GCF_000687285.1 Phaethon lepturus
GCACCGGTGCAAAGGAGCTGGGCTGGCGAGAGAGCAGTGGGCGATGGGGGTACCACCACCTCGGCCCTCGTAGGAGCAGCCGTAATGGAAACAGGAGGGTGCTGGGAGCGTCTCGCATTTCGGAGCTCTCCTGGACACTGGGCACTGTGGGATGAGGGGGGCTGTCCCTCGGGGAGGGGAGCGGGAGCAGCCTCAGAGCTGGGTCAGCCGGACGCTGCTCTGCAG
>NW_010513452.1:310-667 GCF_000687285.1 Phaethon lepturus
TCTTGGAGGCGTCCGTTGCAGCAACGTCTCCTCCTGACTGGGAGGCGATGGGGGCAGGCAGCCTGGACCCTCACAGACCCCCTGCGTGTGGCTCACGGTCAGCAGAGATCCTCCGGGCTGGAGATGGTTTAAAACCAGCCATGGGGACAGTGAAGCGATGTCAGATGTGAGCACATCTCCTCTCGGAGCTGGGTCTCCTCCTTCTGAAATGGGCCCCCAACTGCGTCTCTCCTTTGGGGTGCCGAGCCCCAGGGCAGCCTGTGCCTGCGGGCAGCTCAGCCCCCGCGCCCAGCAAGGGACTGGGCAGAAAGTGCACTGAAATACCCGCACGGGCCTGCCCGGTGTCTCTGACAGCGG
>NW_010513452.1:730-1030 GCF_000687285.1 Phaethon lepturus
CGCGGCCGGGACCTGTCGGTGTGTGCAGGTAGGGAGGCTCAATGCCTGAACAGGGGCGGATAAAACGGGGGAGAACAGACCAAACAGGGCAGGTGGGGTGAAAAGAAAACGCAGCTTCCCGCTGGGTAATTCCCCCCAGGGCAATCCCGGGCTCTGCTCCGCGGACAAGGGCCCCGCAGCCGTCACCAGCGTCAGCAGGAGCGAGAGTCCCCTGGACGGCATCTGCCTCACTGAATCCGAGAAGACGGCGGTGCTCACGCTCATCAGAGAGGAGGTAACGGCCAGGGACCCCGTCCCCCC
>NW_010513453.1:0-5198 GCF_000687285.1 Phaethon lepturus
GAGAGGCCGATGCCGTCTGCTATCGACATTCACACCGGTCGCCTGTCCTTTACAGACCGCTGCTGCGGGGGGGACGGGCACGGGAGGGACACGGACACGCGTTTAAAAATAGCACCTTTGTACACTGGAACATGCATTTGTACAGCGAAGAGCCCCATCTCCCTCCTGAGGAGTACTAGTTCACGAAAGAAGCCGGGCAGTGCAATTCGCTGTTGTTTTTTTTTTTTTTTCTTTATTTTATTTACCGTATCAATTTGATTTTATTTATTTTTTAAGGGATGGATACTTACTGCTGCTTGAGCCAACTAAAGGAGTAATAAGGAAGTTTCCTCACTTCATGATTACCTGAGGTAACTTTCCTCATTGCAACGTTTAGCAATAGGTTAGATTTTATGTCGTATGGTAGACAGTAATAATTAACTTGCACTGACTTCTTTCTGTGGGTATCAGAATAATTTTTATAGAAAGTAGCTGCAAGTCAGCGTTATTTAACTTCACCATTACATAAACCAATACAAATAATTGTCAGCAGTGGTAAACCTAGTCACTGTTCCGATACCACTTTTAGGCTATTGGCTGTTATTGAAAGGGACCAGAACTTACATGTAGTCTAAAGTGTACAAATGGGGAGGGGGGACAGAAAAAGATTGACATCTGCAATGGGTAGGAAGAAGCTGTAGACTTCTAGCTGTAGCTACAGGCAGGTTTTTGGGGGGTTTTGTGTGGTTTTTTTTTCCTAAGATCATTTCATCTTTAACAAACAAGTTCTTTGGTCTTGCAGTAATGTTAATATTTCCCACAAACACAGCTAGGTGAACAGGCAGGTATTCCAGGATTAGCTTGCATCAAACTGCTTTATTTTCTTTCCAAAAATACTATTCTTCCTCTGATGAAGTCAGTCATCTGTGAAATGTAAGCATATGAGTACATTCAGTTTAATATTCGTTAGGGACAGTAACGTCAGCATAGTTTCACCCTGCACTGGCTGCAGTTAGCTGAACCATTCTAACAGACTGCAGGTGGTAAACTGTACACATATTTCTGTAGCAATTTTTTTTTTTTCCCATCAGAAAGGCTGTTTCTCCAAGGAAACTGGATCCACATGTATTAATATTTTCCTTTTATAGCAACCACACAGAATGTAAGTGCTAGAAATGTTTATAAACGTTTAGCCTCTCTCACTTATGGCTCACTTACCCTTTATTGCCATTATGTTTTATGCACTATGCAGGAGAAGTGGTGAGCATGAGGAGCAAAAGATGTTGAATTGGTCAGGAAACTCCCCTGACTAGAAGGGAACTCACTTTTCTTGCAGATATTCTCCACAAATGCCATTGAATTCATGGGCTGAGAGTAGACAGATTTACCTACTAGTCTGCCTGTGCCCATTAGTCTGTTTCCTCATCACTTCTCAAATAGATGCACTCAGCCTCAGTGGCAGCCTTTTCGTGCTCCCTGCCCAGAGCCCACCCGTTCTGCTGCAGCCAGGTGGCACAGGGGTACCTTAATTTACCCTCGCCTGCATCTGGTGTGGAGATATCACAGGCTATGCATTAGTCACTCTGGACATTAAAACAAACAAACGTAAGAATGCAATAGATCAAGTTTAAGCCGAACTGATGATAAAAGGCTTTGACAATCAAGAAAACTGGAAGATTTGGGGATGCAAAATTTGATACAATTCTCTTGCTTGACAGTGGCTAAGAATTTGGCAGTCTGGGTAGACGATAGTAGAGGAAAGATTTTATGCTCCTCTGTGATTAGAAATACCTGAGAAAAAAGTCTGTGTGCTCATGCAAACATACTGTGCATGTTACCTTCCTGAAGAATATATGAATGGATGGTCTGATGGAAGTGTTACTGAAAATTAGAGCAGTGAGCAAAATATACACAGAGACTTCCATGTGAAATTACAAGGGATGGGGTGGGAAACCCATGAATAAAAAAAAAAAAAAACCCATGTCTTGCAACAGACAAGTTAGGAAATGAGTTTAAATTGTTCTGATCCATGTGAACATCACACTTTCTTACTTCAAAGTCCAGCCATAGTGTGAAAAATAAGAATTCAAATTGAAGAGCAACAGCAGAAGTACCAGAACTGCACCAAACAGTAAAGATTTTTTTGAACGTTTTAGTAAAGGTGATTATCTGGGTCTTCCTGGGCACCCTCTCCTGCTTCCTCATGAGGTTCTAAATGATGCTTTGGGATTATTTCCTTATAAAACCACCTCAAAGGTGTGAATTGTTTGTCAGTTGCTAGATATCAAGTGCCAAAAATGCACAAAAGGCATGGGATATTTATCCTGTTAGAAGAAAAAAGTTAAACAAAGCAATAGTTTCATACTTAAGACACAAAACAAGGTTACAAGCACCTCTTGATTTAGCACCTTAATATAATTGTTAATTTCTTTTATCTTGCAAGGTTATTACTGTGAAATGGTTATACAGAAAGATATCCATATCAATAAGCACAGTTCAAATGCTTTCCTATCTGCCAAGGTATTTGTATGACTTCATTAGGTCTTGATTTGTGATACTTTTCAAGCTTATGTTTTGCAGACTCAAAAATAATCAAAGCATGATTTTGTATGAAACTACTTACTTGTTCAACTACTAATTCTCAGTAATGATTCTCCTCCTCAGAAAAGAGTTTGAAATTTTGGGAATCAAAGTTCTAAATGAGACTTCTTTGCCCATTTTTACAGAACAGATTGGAAGTAATAGAAAAATAAGATTGCAGTTGTTGCAGGGTTTCTGTCTTCAAATAATGGTGATGTCTAATAGTCAGAAGTGTGAGAAACATTTAAGAATTGATCTCAGCCTAATTCAGCACCTTACAAATGTTAAGCTTAGTTAATTGCATGCTTAAGTCTTCCACTGTCTAAGATTTTACATGTAGAGAAATAAAAAATATAAAATATAAAAAAAATCACACTGCTTTGTTTACAGGTTATCATCTGGGGTTTTTTGGGACAAATATTATTAAAGCCAGTTAACTTTCCTAACTTGAATGTTTGCTAATTCATGTAAGGAAAACTGTTGACCCAAATCCTGCAAATAATTCTGCATGCCTGTAAAATCAACAAAACTTTACAAATGCATATATCTTTGGTACTCCCAACAATACTGTTAGGTGTCCTGAATCTGCTTCTGGTCTACACTTATAACAGTGTATTTGCAGATTTACTTGCTTGGATACACACACCTCATATTTGTTACAGAGAAATAAATATTTGTAATGTTGCCTAGTCTTGGAATTAAATTTCTTTGAGTGTCATAGAAGTGCAAAACAGATTAAAATATGTACTTTAGGAACTATCCTTTAAGTCACTAAGTCTTCTAAAACCTCAACACTTAAAACAAACTTTTATTGGTGATATTAAGATCAGTACTTCAGATTTCAAACATTCAGAGACCTCTGGCGTTAGAAGAAAATGTACCTAAGTATCTGTGAAGAAGAATCTGTATTGAAACTGAACTATTTAGGCAGCACAGCGTGTCATTAAGCAAAGCTGTGTTTTTCGTGAAAGTTAGCTTCACAAGTTCTGTTGCTTACTCTGGGTGTTGATTTGTGACCTGGTGACAAAAATGTCAGGCTAGTCTACCTCAGCAGAAATAGATCTGTATTTGTTAGAAATTACAGATATAAAAGTTGGGGTTAACATGACCAGGGTGTTACTCTACTGCGCAGCCAGTAAGCAGTTTTTATGGCTAGACTAGTTGTTTCTGTGAAATGCACAAGGTATTGCTCAGTCTTTTGGTAGTGTTGTGATGTTGGTCCCTATGCTTTTCTCAGGGTTGTGAGGAGAAAACTTCCTTCCCCTGTTCAGCTGGTGCTTATGTTCAGTCTGTGAGTTAAGACTTAGTTATCTTCCAGAAATTAAATCTACTTAGTTATCTATAGCCCCAGAAGTGCAAAACTGGCACATCTCTGAGAATTCTTTTTTTTTTTTTTTTTTTTTAAATATGAGGTCTAAATACTTAATGTCATTAACAATGTCAAGAGGTATGGCCACATACAGCCTCAGCACAGGGACAAATCTACAAATATTCCAATTTCAAATGGTTTTTTTCTTTTTTTCCTCCAACAGCACAATTTAATGTGAATAAAGTGTTTCCAGCTTCAGTGACTAGTTTTTCTACATTGTGTCTTAGCTGCTGGGGTCAGCGTGGTCTGAAGTAAAGCTAGTTATTATCCCTGGGCATGACTGCACAATTCCTTGTCCCCGTAGCCTTACTGACCATTCCAACAATCTGCAGAAGTGATAATTCATAAACAGAGTAGCAGGAGTTGGCATTTAGGCCCAGGGAGTACAGGATGCTTAGTTTTAGCCAATATTTACCAGTAAGTCAGGGTTTCAATTGTTCTGAGCTGTATGTAGATCTTAATGCCTGTTGAGTTAATTTTGTCTTTCTAGTTATGAAATATTCATTAAAGCAGGCTGGTATACTAAATCCAGATGCTGTAAAATGTTTTAATATATGTATTGAAACATACCATTTAAAAAATGTATGTAAACAAAGACAAAAAAAAAAAAACACACCAAAAATTACAAGGACTTTTTTTTTTTTTTCTGTAGGGGAGGGGGAAACAAGAGCAAAACTGGTTTCCTGACTAGTGTCCCACCTTCAGTTATGATTTCTTTAAAATGAGTGACCATTGGATGCCACATTAAACTGAATGTGCTGTGACGGGTTTTTACATCCCATGGCACACTATGTCGTTTAAAGCATGCAGAATATGAAACAGATGGCTTGGAAAGACTGTCAAAAAGACCTGCTGGGCCTTCTCTGGTATTACCTTAAAGCACGAGAGAGGATGAGTAAGTGTGCTGTAATTTTTGGCCTTAACACAGCATTCAGGAAGTTCAGGTTTCTGAAGGAATGTTTACTCAATCACAGTAACACATATAAAAACAAGTATCTATTTGAGGATAATGGAACAATAAAAATTATTTGAAATTGAGATTGATAATGAAAGGAAGTGGAGGAGTGGGGAAAGGCAGACATTTCCTTGAAGATGCTCATCACAGGGCTGAACAATGCAGAAAAATAAATTTATTCCACAGTTTCACAGGCCATCCCTAAATATTTTTGTGTACAATGTAGGAGAACCTAAATTCTGCAGTCTTTAATTTTGATTTCTTAATTTGGATTTCAGAGATTTCCTATCATATATATTATATTAGATATACTAT